>NC_072738.1:118508770-118651542 GCF_026930045.1 Uloborus diversus
ATCGGATCCAAATCCGGAACACTTTGGGCTGTGACCTTTCAGCATTTCGGATTTTCTACATTTTAGATCCTGACTTTTCAAAAAAAATAAAAGAAAAGAAAATAAAGAATTATCGTATCATGTGATATTAAACCTGCTTTTCCAAATCTGGTTTTTATCTGCATTTGGTTAATCATCACAGGGAATTTTTTTTTTTTTTTTTTGAAAGTTGAGAAAGACCATGGATAAGCCGCTTGTGAATAATACAAAGTTTACCATATTCATTTGAAGTGGTACTTAAATATGTAGTTTTTATATCAAAAAATATCTTAAGACTAACCTTGTAACAAATTATTACCCTTGTGTAAACACATAAATACTTTTATTGTAACTTATAAACGATTCAATGTTTACCAGGGTTCATACCCTTTAGGCAAAAAAAAATTCAAGCACTTTTCAAGTACTTTTCAAGGTAAAAAATTTTGTTTTCAAGGCAATATCATAAATTTGTACTAAAAATATTGTATGCAGATTTCATTTACTACAAACACATGGAAATAAGGCAATAATACAAAAAAGTATAGGAAAACAAAATTGCTTTTTCTACAACGAGAGACGCTTTGATGAAAGATCTACTGCATTGAAAGTTTTTCTGAAAATGTTTGAAAAGTATACCAAGAGGTTTAATTTTGAGGTTTTTCAAAGGTTGCAGCAGTCAGAGGTTTGTAGATTTTCTAGTATCAGCAAATTAATACTTAAAAAAAAACCTTTCACAAGTGCTTTTAACTTTTATGGGAAGAAACTAAAATACCCAAGTTCAATGGCATTGCCAGAGATGAGTTTTTGAAGTCACTCCCCCCCCCCCCCCCGGTTTGAACATTTATTTCCAATATCTATACAGTGGTACAATATAAGGGCGGTTAGGACAAAAACACTACCCAGAAAGTTATTTCAGTTTGCACTAATAAGTTCTAAAAATATTATGTTTGCAAATCATTTATAAGTATGCAAATCAATTATTCGTATGTATTTATTAGCTGTTCAGCCAATAAGGCATTTCAACTGTCCTCGAGTAAATTTAAAAATTAGGAAGTAAGAAAAGTTTATGAAAGTCCACAGTCCAGTCTCTTCACCTCAAAATATACAAAAGCAGCTTAAGCAGTGATAAATACTCTGAATGCAAACTTGAGTCTATTCAGCTTTCATTGATTAACTTGCAATCAGGGCCGGATTACTAAATAGGCAAAGTAGGCAGTAGCCTAGGGGCCCCGAGGTTCTGAGGGGCCCCGGAGAAATATATTAGTAGAAAATACGTTAAAAAAAGTTAAATTTTCCTCAAAAAAGGCCCCTTCCCCTTCCCTGTTTCTATGCAATAAAAGTATATGCGTGTGCACGTTTGCGAGTGAAAAATTTAGACACTGCAGATCCCCCCCATACCTCTCCCCCCATTTTTTGACCTTGCCATGGCTCTAGGGGGCCCCATCACTTCTAATGCCTATGGGCTTCCGAATCCTTAATCCGGCCTTGCTTGCAATAGACAATAAATGTGCAAGTTGAGATTTATAGAGCCATATTTCGAAATTGAAAAGATCCACAAGAAGTTGACATATATTATGACAAAAGTAGTTGGGAAAAAAAGGGTTATTGTTGAAATTAGAATTTAAATTTAGAAAGGCAATAATATTCAGGTGTAATTGTGATTTGTGAATTCATAAAAAATCACCTGAAAGTTTTAAAGAGCAAAATGGAGCGAGGGGGGGGGGGAATAATTTTTAAAACTAAGACCCTTATTACTTGAATATACATATGTACAACAATAACTTTTGCTATGCATACAATTCATAAAATAGTTTATTAAGTCAAAATATTCTGCATAGAAATACCATGCCCAGGGCCTGTTGATAACCAGCAACAGGCACTGGGCCTAGCTAGGCTGGTACTTGTCAATTTATTAGATCCAAATGAAGATGAATGACCCTCCTTAAGCTATCTACTCCTTTGCTGATTAAAGCCTCTTTCAGTAAGCTCCAAGTACCCACAACCTTAATAAAGTAGTAACTTTGAACATTTGAGGAAAAGGGGAAAATTGGAGATATAGGGAGGTAAAAGCATAAAAACGAACACTATTGAATTTCAAGTGAATAATCATAACACAACCACCCCTGTTATACACCTTATTTATTTTAGCAGACATAAAAAAATGATGTACTTATAAATAAAATTATATAAATCAACTTTATATTTAAAATACAAACTTTAAGTTAATTTGTTAGATGCTCAACTGCTGAAATTTAAATTTTTTTTAAAAAAATCTGTTATGAACAAAAATTAGGTAAAGATAATCATTCAAAATTGCAAAAATAAATAAGCAAATAATTAAACAAGACCAAGATAATAAATTCTTTAGCTCTTTAGTTATTAAAATAAAAAATAAAATAAGCTAATCTGATGTAACAGTATCAAAATAACTACTAATTGCCAAAAATATAAAAATATTTACAAAATGCAAAAGGATTGAGATCTCAAACAAGGGAAGCAAATTTTCGCGAATTAAGTTTAATGCTGTCATATTTCCCATAAAATAAACTTATATTTTACTGAAATTAAACATAAAATATGCTAATCTACGGTAGCAAATATGAAAATAACATCCGGTTAGTGAATATGTTTAAATATTTGCAAGATGCAAAAAGATTGAAATTTCAAACACGAGAAGCAATTTTTCGCAAAGTCTGAGTTCGTTCGACGTGGCATGTTTCCCATGAAATAAATTTATTTGTTTTTGATTAAAATTAAACGAAAAATATACTAATCTAAGGTAGCATATGCGAAACTAACATTTGATTAGCCAAAATATGTAAATATTTGCATGATGCAAAAAGATTGAAATTTCAAACACAACAGCAATTTTCCGCGAAACCCGAGTAAGTTCAATGTTGTCATGGTTTCCAAATTAATTACTTTGTTAATTAATGAAATTAAACAAAAAATAAACTAATCTAAGGTACCATATGTCAAAATATCTTTCGGTTGTAAAAAACATCAAAATATTTACAAGATGCAAAAGGATTGAAATCCCAAACACGGAAGCAATTTTTCGCGATGTTGCATACTGAACACATGTTCAGAAAATTGCATTGGTGAAATACTTTTTTAAAAATTCTAAGCACAATTCGTTGATTTTTGAGAGAATTTAAGCACTAAGAAACTTTTTCAAGGTTTTAAAACTTTTTCAAGGTTTTCAAGCACTTGAAAATGAACTTTTTTTTTTCAAGCACTTTTCAAGGTTTTTCAAGGGCGTACGAACCCTGTTTACTTTTCAGCATAGTGCAATAGGTTAATAAAACTATACCAAAACTATAATAATTACATGAAAGTTGATTTTATAGGTCTATCAACTTATCATGCCTCCTTTATTACTGCATAATTCAAATGTGGCCTCCAGAGGCAAAAGTGTTCCTCACCTCTTGAATAATATGTACTAAGGGAAAAAAGCAGCTATGGGACAGAAAACTCAAGATAGCAAGTCTCAAATTTTTGAGGGTATGCGTAACACATACATAGTAAAACTTCTAACATCCACTTTTGAAGAATGGTAAAATTTAAATCATAGCCCTTTTCTCTTGTATCTGGTCAATTACCCCAGGAAAAAAATTAGCTAATACTTTTACATAACGACAGCTTCTAATATTGGTGAAGGGCCAGTGAAAATAATGCTTAACAACTATCAAACTACCAAAATTATAGGATGGCATTGATTAAAAAGAATGTTTGGGCACAGCTTATATTGTAAGGAAGTTAAAGTCATTATAAATAGAAGCACGATCATACATTAAACTGTGGCATCCTTTCAAAATTTACTACTATGTTTTGATTAAGGGATGAAATAAGGAATTAGATGAAATTATTACTTGTTTCTGGTTTTGTTTCTGTTATCACTTCAGATTCAGATGGCTCGGCTTTACATTCTTCTTCTTTTACAATGCCTGCCTTTTCTTGCAATTTGGACAAAAGTTCTTTTAATCCTTCAGTAGTCCTGTATAATAAATACGTACAGCAAAATTAATGCATTGACTTTTTTCAAGTAGCATAAAATATTTTATTATTATCATGACTATGTGCATTAACACTAACATTAATGGGCAATTCCACATAATATGGAAACTTGGTGTGAAAAAAAATTAAATGTCTCGACACTTCTTGTATGTTCTCTGTATTAATTGAAGTTTACAATTTAGAATCTTGCAGTCCCAGGAGAGACATTTTCTTTTACTAAGAGGGCCTGCTTTATGAGTGCACATTCTGGTGAAATTCTCTGGCCACTAGAAGAACTTTAAATATTCACATTTTGTTGTTTTAGCCTATTCCTACTAATTAATAACATTGTTTCTAAAAGATTTATTCTATAAGACCACTATTATATTTTATTGTAAAATTCTGCTTTTAAATAATCAAAAGATGTTGATTTTTTAATGACTGAATCCTTTGTAATGTGAGTCAGAAAGAGTTCATTATTTCAATATTTGTGAATTTTATAGCTTGCAAATTGAAACATTCTTACTGTTTCTCCAACTAATATATATTACTAAAAATTAATTATAGGCCAATTCTATTTCTTTAAATATTCTAGTTGGAAAATAAGCATAGTTATTTTGTAGCTTGACTTACACGTATGGGTGCAAGTTTGATGATGTGTTCAAGACGGAAAATATTTTCAGCCCCCCCCCCCCCCAAACATGTGTGCTTAAAGAAAAACTTATGTGTATAAATGTTTTTACTATGAGATTTTAACTATGCCAGTTTTGGAATCTGTTTGATTTGAATTTTCAGCTTTTGACTTTTCTAACAACATGAACTTAGTTTAAACTGTAATATTCACGCTTTTTAATATCGTAATTCCAAAAACCTAAAAAAAAACCCCAATAACGGGGAATCTATATTTTTTTAAATTGAAGTCCAAAAAATGCAATGGTAGGCCATTTTGGTAAAGTTCAGGGAAAGGAGGGGTTCAGGGACTCTCTTACATCAATTTTTCCAAACTGATAGTCCCAAAATCACAATATTGGGCGACTTTCAAAAATATTAGAGAAAGAAGGGGGAGGGGGCACTCTGAACTCTCCCCGAAATTAAAGCTTTAAAAACAAAATTGTACTTCATCTTTCACAACGTTTATACGCTTTTTGAATGCATTATCAAAAGGATGGAGTTTAGGAACTCTCCATCGGCAGTGTTTCGAAATTGAAGTTCCAAAAAAGCAATTTTAGACGACGTTGGAGAATGTTAGGGGTAAAAGGTTTCAGGGCTCCCCGTCATTAGTTTTTTGTCAATCGGAATCATTATTATTGCAGCAATAAAATCGCTTGGGACATAAGATTTTCACTTTTGCAACATAAATCAGTTATGATCGGAAAGTCTACCCAAGGTAGCGCCAACAAACTAGAAGAGAAGGAAAGGTGGGGGAAGGATATGGGTGACTAATTATAATAAACTGGAATCATTCCCCCATAGTCTTCATTTGACAAAGAATTTTTTTATAAGATAGCAGGTGGTGAAATTAGCCATAAAAAAAACACTTCAGTCAAGTAGATACATTTTTTAAATGAGGTACACTTTCCAATATTCATTAATTAAAAAAAGCAATAGGGGAACTGAATCCTCACCTCAGGGAGGGTCCCCGAATCACATCCCTCTTTGTGCTGCCGTTATTTTCCTTGTTTCCTTTCCTCTCTCTCTCTCTCTCCCCCCCCCCCCCCCATATTTCCATTCTAGCAAGTGTTAGATTGAAAGACATTAGAATTTAGTGATTCCTCAAGTCTTAGAATATTTTACCAGAAACATGTCAAAAATGCAGGAACAGTTGCTCATTGGTGTTTCGAACCAGTTTGAAATTCCCCCTCCCTCTGATTCTTTCAAAAATTACCATTTTTATTAAAATCTTTAAAGTCTCTGATAGTTCCTGTTTTGCTTGGTATGTGGACGTCTTTTGCTGTGGCGTAAACATTTCATCCTGTCAGCAATCACTCCCAATCGGTGATTCAGATTCAACTCTAAGACATTTTTTGGAAGAAAAAAAAACGCAAGTGAAAAAAAATGAATGGATGATCGAAAATAGAAAGAGAAATGCTAAATTTTCGAATAGAGACGATGAATTCGATAAATCAGTGAGAATAGTGAGCAAATTTGCGGTCTGCAATGCAGTGAGTTGGAAATAACAGAGCAACCAAAAAACGTCAAACAGAGCGAGTCTAAAAGCCAATCCTCCAAAAGCACATTACAAACAAAACAAGCCCATGACGAAAATCGAGAGAATGTCGATGTAAATTTGTGGTTATGCAACGGTACAGTAATTAAAACATATTTTTCAAACATTCAATTTTATTTTTTTAAGTAAAAACTAAAGGAAAGTCATTGAATTTCCTTCTGTCCCGACCTCCGTCTTAGAAATTTTGTCCAAGACGGAAATCCGTCCTGAAACGAAAGGTCTTGCACCCATGCTATGTGCGCCACAGCCAAACAAGATACCATTAACTTCTTAATGGTATTTAAAGTATCCTGAAATTATTTTAGGTGCTAATGGGAGGTTAGCATTTATACACACACCTATATAAGATTAATAATAATACTGACATTACTTGAACAGCATAATTCAATTTAGTGTATTGTTTTACTATTCTGAAAGGGGAGAAATTGTAAGTTTTTAGTGACTTATAAAAAAAAAAGTTACTTGTCACAAAATATATCATATGCACTTACGAACACATCAAACTCCAAACATTTTCTTCACCTACACCTTCCTTATACAATCTCATATTATAATCTTTATCTAACTGATACCAGTATGAATCACCATCTAAGTCACGGCCGATGGGAAGAATGCGAAGAACTTGTGCATCTTGTTTGTTAACTTCACCTTTAAATTTTGCATTGCTGTCAAACTGTAACTCTAACAAATGCTGAAAAGAAGAGAAAGGGGAAAAATAAGAATACAAATTAAATTTAAAAACAGAAGTAAAAAGGATTTTTTTAATAACAATAAAAAATAAAAGAAAAAAATTAGTAAACAATGAAAGTAAATTTTTCTTTAATTAGAAAAAACATCATTATCAAAAGCATTATTTGTAAAAAATACACAACTGAATGTCGTGAAATACAACAAGACATTTTTTTAATAATAATAATACAGTATAATCTCGCTACAACGCTATCTGATGCAACAATAATCCCTGTACTACGATATTTCGTGGTCACTGTGAACTCGCATAGGAATTAGTGTTATAATCCTCTCAATATTGCAATATTCTCTACAGTAATAAACCCCTGTAAAATGATTTTTTTTAAATTTTCAATCCCCCCCCCCCTATATTACGATAATTTGGTTTTCAAATCATGGAAAAATATCCTATTTCATCAACCTTTGCCCTTTTTTCCGACAAGAGAAGACTTACTGCTTATTGTGTACTTATTCCTTTTCACCACTTTAAGAATTATTATCAAATTCCAATACAATCCACCCTTTAATGCGATGAGACTACCCAAAGCGCTTGAGGGCAACAAATATCCCAATAAATGGACCCTTGTTATGAGTACAAGCATGGTAATTTGCAGCAATGCTAGGGAATGAAACTTTTAAAGCTAGCAATGGTTGGCTAATGCGTTTTCGAGATTGCCACCGAATAACTTTCCAGGAAATTTACGGAGAGAAAAAATCTGCTCCAATGAATGAGGCAAATGCATGGAGGCAAGAGAAGATGAAGGATATTCCACAAAAGTATGCACTAGAAGACGTTTATAGCGCTGATGAAACTGTGGGCTGTTTTTCACAACTCCTACCTGATAGAACATTGGCGCTGAAGGGTGAAAAGTGTTACAGTGGTAAGAAATCAAAACAAAGATTGACTTCTTCTGCGTGCAAATAGTACAGGAACACACAAAATTCAACCCCTTGTTGAATTTTGTGTGTGTCCCCCCCCCCCCCATCGACAAATCATTGAAGCCAAGGTGCTTTAAAAATGTGAGAAGTCTTCTCGTGGAATATAAAACCAATAAAAAGGCTTGAATGACCTCTAATTTTTTTTTTTTTTTTTTTTTTTTTTTTGAATGGTTGCTGAAGTCATATAAGGAAATGTAGAAGAGGAAGAAAAGAATAACATTGTTGATTGACAATTGCTGCACTCACACCTCAATTCCAAAACTACAAGACATCGAAATCGCTTTTTTCCTCCGCCCAACTGCACTTCCATTTTGCAGCCACTCGACCATAGGCATAATTAAATGTTTTTAAGAATACTATAGGAAACGTCTGGTAGAATCCATACTTCTAGGCATTGAAAATGAAGTAGAAGACCCTTTGAAAGCTGTAAATGTTAAGGACGCATGCGACATTATTGCTGGAAGTTGGTGGGCAGTAACAGAGAAAACCGTTCTGAATTGTTGGCAAAAGGCCGGTTTATGTGTCTTGGAAGATAAAATTGTATTTGATTGTGTTGAAAATTTCACAGACAGTTCTATTCCAGATGATCAGGAAATTGTTTTGAATCTCCAAACATCTGTATCCCAACTCTAGGGGAAAATGGGCAAAAAATATGGAGTGGATGTGGAGGATTATTTGACAGCGGATGACGCTCTTTCTGTTTTCGTAGGAGTTACTGATAAAGAAATTCTCTCTGAAATTACTGGTGAGATAGAAAATAATGGTGAAGCAGATGATGATGAGGAAAAATGAGATGATGATAATACAAGTCCATCACAATCATTAATGTTGACCCAGGAAGCACTTCAATCAGTTAAATCTCTCCGCACATTTTTTCAAGTCTTCGATCAACAAAAGAAGACCATTTTTGTGCTTTGGACTCAATGTATATCTTGTTGGTTGACTTAACAGTCAAAAAAGCGGCCAAACAAACAAAAATATTAGATTTTCTTCAATAAAAATGAATTTTAAGTATGTTTACGAGCTTATCTTTTGAATTTACTTCAATTGATAGAAATATTCAATCATAATTAACATTCTGACAATAAATTTATTATATACTATGTATAAGCACATTTATACCTAGGTAGTGCATATACTATAACATTAAAATAAAAAAAACCTATTGTATTCCCAAAATATGTAGGCCTTCGATATAACAATGTATCCCTTCACAAAAATATATTTCTTTGGTCCCCAAAATATCGTTGCAGCGAGGTTTTACTGTAATACAGATGTATGGATGCATGCATAAAAATAACAAAGGTGTTCCATAGCGCAGGGTCTCTTAAATTGCATTCCGCGGAACCCCAGGGTTCCATGGAGATCCAACAAGGGTTCCAGGTAATTCTTTTTTTTCTCTTCTTTCAAAACTTTCACATTAGTCACTCAAAAAAGTAAGGTTTGAGTAAAATGTTTAAAGAGTATTTTCCGAGTGAAGGGCCGAGTCTATAGTGTATGGCCTTCAATTAGGTGTTCTCTAGAAAACGACTTTTACTGAAATGGCAATTGATCCTTCCTTTCACCACAAATTTAAAATGATGCTATCCGGTGAAATTCTGTTGCAATTAAAAAGATTAAAATCTCAAATGCCATGAAATTCCTTTTTGGGGCTTATAGTATTTGCAAAAAAATTTATGCTCTCAATGCATCTTTCGACAAAAATTAAATATCACCACAAACTTTATCCAGAACCTAGTATGATAATGCATCTTACATCCATAAAGCCTAGGATACGAGATCTGATCAAAAAGTTCCAGGACTTTCTCAATAATTCTTTATTAAAATTTTTCAACAATTATTCTAACTTATCACCTTCAAAGTACTCCCCTCTGGAGGAAATACACTTCTCCCACCGGTGTTTCCACTGTCCCATGCACCTGGAAAACTCTTCTTCGGGGATGCTGTTGAGCTGCTCCCGCGTTTTTTCTTTAATCTCTTCTATCGTCTGAAATCGCTGTCCTTTCATCAGGTACTTCAGCTTGGGGAACAGCCAGAAGTCGCAGGGGGGCAGATCAGGTGAATAGGGGGGTGGGGAAGGGTTGTCATGTTGTTTTTGGCCAAAAAATCACGGATGAGGAGGGCGGTGTGACAGGGCGCGTTGTCATAGTGGAGAAACCACTTGCCTGTCGCTCACAATTCAGGCCTCTTCTGCCTAATTTTTGGAAACAAAGTTCTCAGGGTGTCAAGGTAGTGAAATCTGTTGACTGTTTCACCTTGTGCGAGGAATTCATGATGGATCACACCTTTCGAATCAAAGAAAACAGTGATCATCACTCTGACGTTCGATCTCACATGACGAGCTTTTTTGGGTCTTGGTGAGCCTTTTGACTTCCACTGGGACGACTGCACCTTCATTTCCACGTCGTAGCCATAAACCCAACTCTCGTCACCTGTGATGATGGTTTTCAAGAAGTTTTCGTCGGAACTGGCCATTTGCAAGGGCTCCTGACAAACCTCCAGGCGGTGCACTTTTTGATCCTCTGTCATCAGACGTGGAACGAATTTGGCTGCAACCCTTCTCATCTCCAATTTTTCGGTCAGGATATCCTGACATGACCCAAATGCACTCCTCTGCCATCTCTCGAATCGTTAAACGTCGATTGGAACGCACTAGGGCATTCACTTTGGCCACTTGAGCATCGTCAGTTGAAGTTGAAGGCCTTCCTGAACGATGGTCATCTGTCGTTGAAGTTCTGCCTTCCTTGAACCGTTTGAACCACTCATGACACCGTGAACGACTCATCACTTCATCACCGAAAGCGTCCTGAAGCATTTGGAAAGTTTCCACGAATGATTTGCCCAATTTCACGCAAAATTTGACGCAAACGCGCTGCTCTACTTTCCTGTCCATTATGAAAAAGCTAGAAACAAAGAAGTGGCTTCAGTAAAACAGCTGTAACTTCCGTTTGGAGAAGGTTATCAATATTATGAAACAACAGCTGCGCTCGGGAAGATTTACTCTAAACAATGCTGCCAACCGGAAGACTCTAGCACTCTCTGTTCCCGCGCAATTTCAAAAGTCCTGCAACTTTTCGATCAGACCTCGTATATCTGTCATAGTAAAAATAGGTACCATCCATACCATTAAAATTAAAATTTTGCTTGAAAAGAATTACAGAAGTAAAGAGAAATTTGTGTTATTTTTTTTTTTAAATTTCAAGTCAAAAGAATTTTTTGAAAAAAAAAACATTTTTATCAAAAATTAGCAGTACCTGCACGGCTTTGCCCATAGTAGAATATTAAAAGGTCATTTGTTTCACTTGTATATATTTACAGTTAACGCCTACTATGCGTTAGGTTTTTTTTAAAAAGATTTCATATTTTTGGCAGATTTTAAAATTTAGCATTTAGCGCATTGATTTGCCGTTTTCTTTCTTTAAGAATGATCATTTTGTCTGGAACTTTTACAGTATTTTTTTTTCTCTAATTGTAGCCTGATTGTTGAAAATGACTCACTTGACATAACTTTTATTTTTGAGGAAATTTTTTTTTCTTCATTTAATCAATTTTCCCCGATTTTTTTTTTTTGAAATTCCCTCCTATTTTTCTGATTAATTAAGCTCCCAGATTGTTCCCAGATCTCTCCAATCTGTTACCACCCTGTTAAAAACCCATGTTGAAGCAATGATTAAAAATGCATCAATTATGATCATAGCATGCTCTAAATGATTTTTAAAAATGCTTTTAATACATTTGAATTGCAGTAAAATGTGGAAAAGGAAAGAAAGTTTTAATGCAGTCAATTAGTAGCAAAAATTACCTTTAGAAGGTCTAATTTTACAGAAAGTTTGGCTTTTTTATATCCAAATCTTTCCAATTCCCAGGCATCAACACTGGAGTATTCATGGCAAAACTGTTGGAAAATAAAAATGTTAATTTTTCAAAAGTTTTATGAAAAAAGATAACATTGATAAAAGCATATCATTACAAAATGAGAAAGTTTCAACTAAAACTGAATTCTATTTATTTCATGCATTACTATCGTGAAGTTATACATAAGCATTAGAACATTAATGGGAAAATATGAAGCTGTTTTTGAAACAATGAGGGGGTCTGTAAACTTAAAATATTAGTTAACAGGTCAACTGCATGAAACCTCTTTACAGAAACAATATGCATATCACAACTTTTATAGAAAATTGACACAAATCATTTCACAAATGAATTTAAAGTTGTATTCAAAATCTTTAGACCCCTCTTGACCACAGTTACTTATAGAAGAAAATATGTTTTAGTTCATCTCAACTCAGTCTTAGAATTTATATTTGAGACTTCCAAACCAATAAGAAAGTATGCGAACTAATCACAATTTTTAACCAACTTCAAAAAGGAGGCGGTTATCAGTTCATACCCCCCCCTTTTTTTTTGTCTTTGTTTGTCCACTCACAGCGTCTCACCTAGTAAACCGATTTTGATGATTATTTTTTTAATGGATAGGGGATGGTTCAACTTAGGTCCCATTACTTTGTTTAACCATATTTGTTCTTTAGAAAAAAAGTTATGGGTAAAAAACAGCAAATTTCATGCAATTTCCCAATTAGATTAAATATAAAACACATTGTTATGAAAGTTTGCTGCCATATAACAGTAATATTAAAAGACATTGTAATGTGAATTTTAAATAAAGGCTTCTCTGAAGCAAGCATCAAGTTTCTTCACTGTCATTGCTCTGTAGTGGGGGTAAACCTAACCTGGAAGCAGGGCCGGATTTAGGGGAGGGCAGGCGGGGCTACTGCCCTGGGGCCTCCACAACAAAATTTTTACAAAATATCCTAACTTTCATGGGCCGAAAATATCGGATATATACATATATATCAAAATATTCGGATATATATCAATGTATATTCGGTAAATTACCGCCCAATAGCCAAGGCTAAAGCAGAAATACATGAAATACACCCCCAGCTCAGTCATTTCCAGCCGAGGACTGCAGTTTCTTGCTTATTAGCACTCATCAGCCCGGCATAGGAAAGTGACTGAGCTGGAGATGGAAAACCTCTTAAGGAAGCCAAGAGTGCAAAACAAACTGGTAGCTAATATAGAATTAGCAGACCAGACGAGTGACCGAAGCAATGGTTCGGTCCAACTCGAAGATTGAACACAAGGCAAGGTATATTCGGTAAATTACCGTCCATTAGCCAGGGTTAAAGCAGAAATACATGAAATACTAATGGGCGGTAATTTACCAAATATACCTTGCCTTGTTCAATCTTCGAGTTGAACCGAACCATTGCTTCAGTCACTCGTCTGGTCTGCTAATTCTATATTAGCTACCAGTTTGTTTCGCACTCTTGGCTTCCTTAAGAGGTTTTCATTCTCCAGCTCAATCACTTTCCTATGCCGGGCTGATGAGTGCTAATAAGCACGAAACTGCAGTCTTTGGCTGGAAATGACTGAGCTGGGGGTGTATTTCAGGTATATATCAATGTATCGGATATTTTCGAAAATATGCTGATCTTTCCACCCTGATTAGGGGCTTCCACTTATCTGTTGCCCCGGGGCCTCCACACTTCCAAATCCGGCCCTGCCTGGAAGTGAGGTAATGCTGTGATTAGGATCTGCACAGCTTTTACAATGCAATCAGGTTAGACTTCCCCAACTATAATAGTATTTTTATAGTTATCATCTATGCCAATAATAGATAATCGGGGCAAAAACTAATGTAAAATGCAAATTAGTTTGGGAAAAAGTTAATATTTAAATGGTTGTAATTAAATTAGCACACAAATGAATCCCAGAGAGGAACAAAGATAAATTTTTAGTGCCAATCGCTTAAAGTTTAAGGCGTGTTTATAGGGTTTTTTTTTTTTTTTTTAGTATGGAGCATTTTTATGAAAAAAATAAGGTGAAGTTTCATGATGTGGTAACATCTTACTATTTCAGAAATACATTTACACAAAAAAGAATGAAATAAAATAATTTTGAAAAAAAAAAGAACCAACTTTAAAATTGCTCTAAAAAGTGAAAAATAATTTAATCCTTTGAACACCATCAATAATACTTTTAAACATAATTTTTGAAGTTGGCGCAAAAATGATAGATAAAAGCATTCACAGCCATGAATCAAATACAACTATAAATTTAACCAGGCCCAGTTTCTTCAATAACATATATTATACATTGATGACAGCATATTTGAGTAAAGATATAAATGTTAAATTCCTAAATTTGGATGATTTTTTGAAAAAAAAATGAATGAAGCATGGTTACACTTGATTTTACTTTTTGTTTTCGCACCATCTTCAAAAATTATGATTAGAAGTTGTATGTACAGTCGGACCCCGATTTAATGAATTCATCGGGACCAAAACTTTTTTACATTAAATCAGGGTTATTCGCAATATCGGGGTGCGGTTTATTTATTTATTTTTTAATTGCACTTACCTTATCAAAAGCCCTAATAAGCAACTGCACAAATATATCTGTACTTAGAATATGTACACTTTTTATTCAGCATTCCGCAACTAATTACACACTATTTAAGTTAAAATTTTACTGTGCTAAGTAATACATTTTGACAATTTCCTTGATACTTGATTCCAAATAGTTCTCTTTTGACTTTATGGAGAAAAGTGAATACTGTGTCTTTTGCAGCCTGCTGCATGAGATATGTTTTTACATTCCAGGCTATGTAATGTATTTGAAAAAGTAACAGTTTTAATGGGAGTTTCACTATCACTTTCTGCATCAGAATCACTATTTGTTGGTTGTTTCCTCGTCCGTCAAAAATGGTTGATTTTAAGAAAAGTCTTTTTGTCTGCTTCGGACGATACAGATGTAACATTTGGAAAACAATCCATTTCCTAATTCAAATGAACAAAAAAAATTGTTTTTTCGGCTGTTAAAATAATTTGTCATTTCAGGATTTATTATTCGGTAAATAGGGGTTTTTGTCTTCATTTTGGTTGGGGGAAAAGAAAAATTTGCTAAATTACGAAATTTGTGAAATAGGGGTTCGTTAAATCGGAGTCCGAATGTATTATCGATGGTGTTCAAAGAATTAAATTATTTTTCACTTTTTAGAGCAATTTTGAAGTTGGTTTGATTTTTCTTTTTTTTTTTTTTTCAAAATTATTCTTTTACAGTTAGAATCACTTTTTATTTCAGGCATAAAATTTTTTCCAAAAGTTTTCTTCAAAGAGTATTTGTCATCAATTTCACTGTTTAATGCTTTCAAATTGCAATGAATATTTTACAGGAATTGAAAAAGCTACTTACTTTTATTATACTCTTTTCCCATTTTTCTTTATTTACCCTTTTTCTACCTCTTCTTAACAAATGTATATGTAATTCCTTTAAATCTTCATAGTCTAAATAATAACAAGAAACATTGTAAACAAATGCTTACTTTAAATTGATTAAGAAATATATGGTAAACTAGGACATTATTCAAAAATATTTAATAAAAATACATTTAAATTTATACATGGACATTTTCCCTTTTTTTTCTATTTCTTTACAAACAGATGAAAAAGTTTAAAATTCAGGCAAAAGCATGAATTAAAAAATCACTATGTTTTTAAAGAGGGAGTAGGTGGCAAGAAAAGAATAGTATACTCCCTCCTTCCAAACAAAAAATTCAAGAGTGTAGGAAAAAGAATTTTTTAATTTATAAATGAACAAATATTGTTTGGATAAGTTTAAAATCAATTGCTAATCATTTCTAAATTTTTGAGCAATTAAGATTGCTTATTGATCACACTTCACTTGGTGAAAGTCTAGTCAATTAATCTATTGTCTATGTGACAACTAGCTCTTGGCACCTAAGTGAACCTCACATAGTGCCAGGGCTTGAAAATTATACTGCCCGACACATGTAAAAATTCTGATAGGGCATGAATCTTTTACCCCTATGCTCGGTCGGTCATGTAATTTTTTGGTCAAATATTTTTTCCAAAAACTTTATTATTTCGTATTTTATTGAAAAATTATTATATCCTTACTTGGAGCTCAAAATTTATTTCAAGCCCTACTGCTAAGATAGTTTGCTGTTTCCGGTTTGCGTGGAAGCAATCCTTCCCATTATATAATTTAAAGTTTATTAAATTTAACGACGGTTTATTATGTACTATTTATTCAAACTATTTTTTTTTATGATTTATCTAAAAATAATTCATCTGATTAATACTGTATGACAAATTCAAAAGCTGTTATTCATATACAATAAGGAAAACTGTATATGTAAAAATTCAGGTATGTATCTTTTAGACAAACATGCCCGGGAGGGCATGTAAAATTTCAAAGATTTTTCTAGCCCTGCATAGTGCACCTGTTTGATAGGTTTAGCAAGGGTAAATCCAGGTTTTATTTTTTGGGTCCCCATTTTGTGAAAAAGCAAAACATTATTGTGAATTTTCTATATTTTTGTAAAAAAGAAAATATCCTAAATTTCCTTTTTTTTTCTGAAAAAGTTAGATCAGGTAAAAGTTTAAATACATGTAACAATTAAAACTGTAAATGTAGTTTTTTTTCCTCAGAAAAATCTCTGATATGATAAACAATAACTCAATCACTAAAAATATCAAAAAAGAGTATTTACTTAAAAATGGATACCCACAGTAAAATAATCTTCAAATTTGTGTCAGTAATGATATAAAAATTTACTGGCAAAGAGGGAACCATTTAGACAATTATATTTAATTTTTTTAATTCAAAATTTACAGATTTTTAAAAATAAATATTTAGTTTTAAAACAAATAAAAGAATTGAGCAATTAAGTATTTGTTTTATCTTAAAAGCTAGTAGTTTTCCAAAACATATGCAGCAACCAATAAATTTATTAATTACTACAATTAAATAAACAATAAATAATCTATCAGAATAAATAACAAAATTAGTCATCCTAAGCCTGCAAAATAACTTCCAATCAAAATAACTTACTATTAAACATTAGTAGGATGTAAAAAGATTGAAATATTAAACACATTCATTTGAATAAATGACCTAAAATTAGTAATTAACTTATAAATGATTGCCCAAATTTTAAAAAAGGCTAGGTACATATAAATAATGAAAACTACATAAAAATAATGAATGTTACTCATGGTTGTGTAATTTACAACATTTCTTGACTTAAAATAACAATAATATCAATAACAAAAAAAAAAGAGAATTCCATGATTTTCTTATTTTATCAAAAATTTAAACATCCTCATTAACTTATTAGATCAATTTCACTTTCAAAAATCTTTATGAATTCAAGATAAACACTGATGAGAATAATTTTTATAAGTGATATCGGCTTGAATAGACTGATGCAAATGGAATAAAATTTCCAAGTGGGCATTGCAAAATGACCTTTTAATTACACAATGTGAAGTATTAGAAGGAAATTATTAATGTCCAAACGATAGATCACATAGTAAATAAAAAACAGCAAGTTTTCTAAAAGCAGATGCAATCAGATTTTGATTATTATGTTAAATTCAGGGCTAGGCTAACGCATAAAAAACAGCTAAAAAAGCAAATTTTAAACCTAACCTGTAAAATTGTGTTAAGTATGTATGTTTTAGAACTCAAAATCCATGGCCAAATCTCAATTCTGATGATTTTTGAGCATTTTTTGCAGAAACTCCAGAATTTCCATGACTAAATTCAATGGTATTTGAAATCCATGATTTCCCATGACTTTCCCTCTGACTTAGATAAAATGAAAAGCTTTCTGCAAACACAAATCCCAACTGGAAAATTTTCTGCAAATAATGATTTTGCCTAATTCACCCTTAATTTATGTTAAAACATGAAAAAGGCAGAAAAAAAATGCTTTAAAATCATTTAATTTTTTTTAACAATAACATATAGTTCACGCTTACTTTTCACCAAATGAAGAAAACTGCCAACCATAATTTTTTGCCCAATATCACAATCACATAATCATCATTATTATTTTTATTTTACAGTGAAAAAGTTCATGTAGATCTGATAAAATATGAGTTACCTGCTTTTTACTTGAAAATTTTATATACACAAATGAAAATTTATAAAAACATATTTGATTTTGTAAACAAATCGACAAAAACTACTTATTTGTTTAAAATTAAGTACTTCTGCAAAAATAAATACTGTATTTTACTGCATATTATCTGTTAAAAAAGTTTTAAATTACTGAAGTGCAGATTATACGCAGCAGCGTATAATCTGCACTTCTGCATCTGTGCTTCTGCTTTTTTCTTTCTCTTTCTCAATGCCAATGCAATGAAACTCAATTTACAGCAGTTTATTTTACACAACTTGAATTTCCTCTTAGGCGATTCAGGCTGCGTAAAATAAAAAACCATACAGTCATAGTAGAAGCAGTCTCCATTTGCAACCATTTACTCCTTTCTTTTTAAGTACTCTGGTGTGCAAAACTTAAGCAACGAGTGCGTTTTTTGTCATAACTCTACAAGAAATCATCCGATTGACATGAAATTTGAATATGATATACATTATTTTGTATTAAAACCATGGTGAAAGAATAATGGCGCAGAAATGAATATATAGCTTAAAGTAGGGTATGGAACAAAAAAAGACTGGCAGATGTTCCTTAGTATGGGATATGCCCTCCCCTTGCCGCAATTGTTGCTTGACATCGTCTCTCCATGTTAAGCACCAGATTATCCATTCTTGGGGTAAACGTCTCCATTCCTCCTTTAACACATCTTTCAGCTGATAGGTGTTACCAGGAGGATACTGTCGTGTCGCAAGAAGTCTCCTTAATGCATCCCACACATGCTCTATGGGATTTAGATCTGGAGAGTAAGCTGGCCAATCCATTCGTCTGATATCTTCACTTTCCAGTAGTGCCCTTTCCAGTAGTGCTCTTGAACATTAGCAGTACGGTGTGGCCGGGCATTGTCGTCCATAAAAATGAAGTCTGGTCCAATAGCCCCTCGGAACAGACGCACATGGGGTAGGATTACCTCAATGCAGTAGTCATCTCCAGTTACAGAACCTCGGTCGAAGATCTGAAGCTCAGTCTGCCCGTTCAACATAATGCCACCCCAGACGAGAACTCCAGGACCACCGTAACGATCTCTTTCCGCGATGTTATTGGGATGAAATCGAGCTCCAACCTCTCTCCAGATCCGTTGAGAATCGCTTGTAGCACTAAAATGACTCTCATCTGTGAAGAGGACAAGACTCCATTGATGAGGTGTCCAGGTTTCGTGTTCTCTGCATCACTCTAAACGGTGCCGCCGATGGCTAACTTTTAAAGGTATGCAGCGTTCAGGACGTCTAGCAAATAAGCCACTTTTGTGGAGGCATCTGGCCGCTGTAAATATTGATACCTGTCGTCCTGTGGCTGTGCACAGTTGCTGAGATATGGCGCTCGATGACTGAAAAGTTTCTTTTTGCATGTACGACAATGTAACAGCCATCTCTTGGTGTTGTTTTCCTTGAACGGCCACCACCAACCTTTTGAACAGCTGTACCAATAGTTTTAAAGACATTCCAAGCACGAGAAACAACACTTTTGTTGATCCCGAACTCTTCGGCAACACTGGTCACACTACACCCCTCCTCAAGCTTCCCTATCATTCTTCCTCGAGTAAAGTCGTCTAAATGATTTCTTGAAAACATGTTTCACAAAACAAATCACTTGCACTTGCAGCGAATGTCTTTAACTACGATGCTCTTCATCCTTTTATCACAGCTTTGACCTGCGGGCGCAGACCCACAAGGTTTTATGTACACTTACGTCACCTACGATGTTTTATTTCTAAAATTTGCATACAAAGTCTTTCTACTGAATTACATGCATATTATACTGCAATTTCATGGCCATCTTATACTTTGTTGGGGAGCTGTGGCCGAAAAACCACTTATTGCTTAAGTTTTGCACACCAGTGTAATTAGCGTACTATGATCATGATTTCAAGAAGAAATCATAATTGTTTAGGTTAATGTTGCACAAGATTCAAAAGAAACATAAATAAAGTGTGGGATTTTTTTAAATTTCTTCTTTGCTTTTTTAAATTAGCGTTAGTAGTTTTAAAAAAAAATTCTGCAGAGGCAAAAATTTTCTGCGAATGCCATTGGTCTATATTATGCAAGACTCCCTGCTTTTTTCTGATAAATGGTAAAAGTTGTCTTGGATGGCAATAAAATAGGCAAAAGTCAGGAAATGTTGGGAGTTAATTAAAATTCAGGATTTTTTTCTTAATTTAAAACTTTCTTAAATTTTTGGTGATAATTTCCGTTATATTGTCTAGTTAATACTAGGCATTCATATTTTTATATCATTCTTAATTTTATGAGTTTGCAATTAAATTTGAGCAAATTTCTAATCTGAAGAGATGGTGGTGTGTACAGAAAAGTTTTACTGATGCTCAGTTTCAAAAGTTTGCAAGCATGGGAGAAGAGGAAGTAGAGGAAGTATACTTAACTAGGGGGGATTGCTTTGAAAGGTATTTCTTTTTTTTAGAAAGGGGGCTCTTGCTTTTTTGAGGGGGCTTGCTGGGGGGGAGGGGGGATCAAGATTATAGGGGGTGCGCCCTTGCTTGAAGGGGGATGCACCCCTGAATATTAAGTTTATGCCTTTTTTAAAATAAGTTCCTCAGAAGTCTTTTGAAAATTTGGCTACCATTTTGTGCAGTTTCCGTTAAAGTTAAGCTTGTATAATGCAATGCAGTTAAATTTAGGGCAACACATTTAAAAACTGATTTAAATCAACGAACTCTAATGGAAAAACCTACACACTTTTGATGATCTACCATACATATTTTTATATACATATTCCATTAATGGAAAAGCTAAATTTCAAAAGCAAAATTGTGACATGTATCCTATTATTATTCACATACGTAGTATACTATAATTCAGGTATTTAATTCAATCGAATTTTAAAAAGTTTTTATTTTCTGTAATTTGATACTTCAGTGACTGCTGCTTATATAAATCATGTTTGTTCTAAACAGTTTAAATTTCATAAAGTGGCTAATCCAATGAAGCTGGGTCTTGTTTTGTTTCGGAAGATTTGATTCATTAAAGCGGCTGATTCAATTAACCGGTGTCCACGGTATTGCATCTTGGTTACAGATAGAGCTCCAACTTTTGAAAAACTAAATTAGTAGCAGTTTTACGCGAAGGTGGGGGATAAAACGGCACATTTGATTACCAATGAAACAGACACAATGAATAATTTACATTTTACAACAGGGCAAGCAACATTTTGCTCTGAAAAAAGTACTAATAATGGAAATCAAGTATTTTTTAAACATTAGTTGTGGTAAATTTATTTTGTAAATTTTTAAACAGACATTTAAAATTTTATTAAGAAAAGCAATATTATCTAAATGATTACATATAATCTGTAATAATTGAAAATCTTAAAGTGATTACAAAAAAAAAGAAAGAAAATCATAGGTTTTGGACATATTTTCGTAACGTCGTAGTTCAAGGTTGTAGTTCGTAGAACCTACGATTTTTTCATAGCAGTTTTCAGCTCTAGTTACGGCACACAATTAAAAACAAGAGGACATTGAAAATGAAAATAAAATTTAAATTTTATTTGCATCATTTGTAGAGACGTACCAAGTACTTTGTAAATACTCAGTACTCGGCCAATTTGCCGAGTACTCGGTACTCGGTCAAGTTTCGATCAGATACTCGGCCAATACTGAGTAGTTGCAAAAAATTGAATATTTTCCAAGACAGATATTAAAATTTATAAAAAGGGCAAGCATATATAATATTCTGCAATGATTTACAGTTCAAATTTACAAGTCAAATTTAAATTTTGAGAATAATGAAGTTTGTAATGCTTCAATGGAATAAATCTTTATTTAAATGTCTCCAAAGTTAATAAAATTTATTTCTTGAAGATTGTGCAAAAAAAGTTATAAAAAATATGGAACTCTATATCAAAAATGGATTTTTGCTACAAATAAAAATTAGTTATAAGAAATATAAAAATACATTTGCTTAAAAAACAAAAGGAAATAAAACAACGTTAAAAGCACAGTGCAGGAACACTCCAGTTTTAGTGTTTTAGCATTACAAGGAATTCCTTTTTCAATGCACAAAATGTGAGCTCGTGGATTTAAAGGCATCCAACAGAAGTCTGATTTTTTTGTCGAATGTCTTTACATTTTTTAGCTCACATTTTATGCACTGAAAAAGACGTTCCTTGTAATGCAGAAACACGTTTTTGCCGCGCTCCTGCATATTTGTTTTGTTTACTCTTAAAAATTATTTATGTTTGATGGACTAGAACTATAATAGATTGGTATAATTTGTTTTAATTCCAACTTAATTAATCATACTTTTTATTTATTTATTTTAATTTAAAAATAATTTTTTTGTAAAACTTTTGACATAATAAAACAAAATTTTTTAAATAATGCGTAATTGAATTTCAGCAAGAATTTAGTTTTAAAAACTGTTATTTAGACATGGAGGTCTATACTACTGTTCCAATAAGTTCAAAATTCATCACATGTGTGTCAGTGATTCTTCTTAAAATATAATTGGTATACTTGGTAACCCGGCCGAGTACTCGGCCAAAGTCCTACTCGGTAAGTCTCTAATCATTAGCTAGCAGCAAATTTGTAATACTACTGGATTGAAATGCTCATCAGTTCAAGAAAATTTTTAAATCTAGCAGAAGCTGAACATTGTCCACACGAGGTTTCGCATCATCAAGGAGGAATTTTTCAAAAGCTCAATTCTAAAGTTGGCGTTAAAAGAATTGTGACAAGTACAAAGTTAAGAGAAATCTGTTTATGTTAGCTCCAATCACTCCTAGTAACATTTCAGGAGGTGCTTAAGCTCCTAATAACACCAGTATTTTCATTCTTGCCAGATGCAGTTCCCACCCCAGTTAATCAATGCATAAGTTATCAGTGTACCAATAAAATATAAATCTAAATACATAAAAACGACAAGGGCAGAAAAAATACAATATATACTTCATTGGTACATGCAACATTTTTAATTATGAAAGGTCTGGTAGCACTGTACAGAATTGTAATACTTAGGTACCATACAAGATTATTTCTTTGCCTTTTATGTCTCAAATAAGCCACCTAAGGCAGCTGCTTAGTCTTGTCTATATTGGTACCCATGGCCCTGATTCTCACACAAAAGGTTCCTTAGCATCAATTTCCATAACCATTATGGATGGATGGATTTATGAATGATGTGTAGATAATTGTGCAATTTTCTCAGTTCCCAACTTCTTCATTTTGTCTGACCTATGGAACATTTTTATTGCTTTTTTGTTCTACAGTCATTTTAGTTATTTTTAAATTAAATGAAACAAATACTTAATTTATCTAACCGCAAATAGACATTTTAAATTAATGATGCATAAAATTAAGTGTGAAACAAATTATTAACTTCAGAGATTTAATTCTATTTCTATTGAATATTAAATTAAAAGAAGAAAGAAAAAAAGGTTACAACATAAAAGTTTTATTTAGGGATGAAGCGACTTAAGGATAACCGGTAGTACCATATACTCAAACATAAACAAACAATATCATTCCTCCATTTTAACTGAAACTGTCGAGTGACGAAAATTCAATGATCAAAATAAAGAAAATATGAACTGTGCCGATCAGCTTATTACGCGTCTTGCTATAAAAAAATTAATCACAAATTTTACAAACTTTTATGCCCTTAAAAGATATTTAAAAGAATTTTCATGACAATAAACAAGGGGATTATCTTAATAAAACACGATGCAATTAAATGCACGTCTTCTTTCAGATGATATATAATCTAGCAGCAAAATGAAATGCTTAATAATTTTAAGCTTCAGAACTACACTTAAATGCAGTAAACAATCTAAATTTTCTAAAACATTCCCGATGACAAGCACAGCCAAGGTTAATGGCAGGTGATTAAAGTTCATCAAAAAACAGCCATAAATGGTCACATACCATTTTTTGTATCCTCAAGCATTTGTTGAAGATATGGAAATGAAATGTTCACTCCGCAATCAATCCCAAATTTTGTAATAAATGAACAAATGACTGCAAAATTCGGATTTCCATCACAAGTCTCTTCGCTGGTAGCCATCTTGTGTGGCACAGCGAAATAGCTGCGGTTTTAACCGTGGCGTCCTATCGAAATGTTTATGTTGACTAATTTCGGTCCGGCATTTTTTCATTTCAAAACAACTCTTCAAATTCCTTTCCCATTTTATTCGAAAGAATTTTGAAACACTGCAGTAAAATCATCTATAAATAAGTACTTGAAGCAATAATTATTTCACTTTTTAGTAGGTTTTAGATTTTTAGGGAGCAAAATTTTTAATTTGTACCAATGTTTCTCCAACCTAACACGGCCCGCGAACAGATTTTTTCTGACCCGCAGGACGCCTTCACCATAGCTGAAAAAAGGAAGGAAAAAATAGTTTAAATTCTTTGAGATCTTGAGCTTAAATAATGTTTCTCGCAATCACGAATTTAGATAGGACCCAACTCATCGTTGGGTTTCTTGTTTCTAATACTGGCTTTTATCGTATTTGAGTTCAAGACGTCAAAATTCAAATGAATGCTAGGGGTTGGGTGCTGTTTTCGCGTACAAAAGATAGTGTAAAGTCGAGAAAGTCGTTTTAATGGGAGTTTCACTATCGCTTTCTGCACGTCGAGAAAGTCGTCTATAAATAGTAATTCGATTCTGAGGCACGTGGACGCCACTGCCGACGGCATGCTTGAGGAGGCCCATAGACCAGATGAGGACATGGACGCCAGCATGAGGAGGGGGAGGGACGGTAATGGTAACAGAGGCCCGTTGATCAGATAGTAAGCAAAACATCTTGCCCCCGTATTGCATAAAAGTCGCAAGTCAGGAAAAATTATCTTACATTAATGCTGCCTCAGTATTGTCCTTATGTTACTCCATTTACAGGGGCGTAGCTAAGGGGGGGGGGGACAACCCCCCCCCCCCGAAACGTTAGTTTCAAAAAAAAAAAAAAAAAATGAGGGAATAGAAAAAACAAAAAAGAAGAAAAAGAAAAAAAATCAAAACTTTTTTCTGAATAACAAAGGTCAAAAATTCACTTCGCTCCCAAAATGCCATTGAAAATCTGCTCCATGTGTGATGCAGCCTTTCTTTGTCATAGATTCTGCAAATTGTTAAATATGTTTAATTTTATGAGCCGCGCAGTGGGAATATTGCATACAGTCGAATCTGTATATTTCGAATTTCACATTAAAGAAAAAAATCGAGATAAAGAGGTTTTGAAATACACGGGGGCTTTATAAAACTTTTTATAGAAATTTGAAATATGGTGATGAAAATTTGAAATTGATACTAAAGACAATATGGGCTCTTGATTAAAATTCCTCTTTATTAGTTTTGTTAGGTATTTATTCTATTATTACAAGTGCTTTATTGCGAGTTCAAGGAATCATTTTGACAGTAAAAGAAACTTTAAGCACATCACTTTCAAGAAAAAGTTTTTTTATTGCTTTTTGGTTCCTGATTTTTTTTTTTTTTTTTTTATCATTTTGAGGTTAGCAATTGCAGCAAATCTAACTTGGCCAGTATTCTACGATTTTTCTTTTTTCATCACTTGAAAAAAACTTATAACCATGAACTTGAAATGTTCACCTTAACATGTCAAACCTGTGAATTTCACCCCTTTACTCTTACTATCCACACTGCCTCCTCAGCTCTTGAAAAAAATTCCTCTGTTTCTGAGTTGAAGAAAATGTTTTTGTTTGCTGCTTTAAAGATCATTGGGCTTCGAATCCGAAAATAATAGCATAACCGGAATTCGAGACGATAGAGGTTTTTGTTGGTCTGGTCTTGTGTGTGTCGGACGGGAGAATGGAATGCCTTTCAATTTTTATTTCTAAATTGAAATCAATTTTAGGGGGGGGGGGAGTTAGGTGTTATGGAGCTCCTTGTAGAAACATTCCGAAATGGAAGTTTGAAAGACGCAGTTCTAGGTTATCTTCAGAGAATATATAAATGAGACAGGGGAGACGGAATGGGTAGAGGTTAGGATAGCTCCCTTGGTAATTCAGTTCGTGATATGTGTCAAAATTATTTTTGGCATTGAATTTTTAAAAACGCAGTTTTAGGTAATATGCTACAAAGCTAGGGTAGGAAGTCGGAGTAGGTGCGCTTCTTGGGAAATTTTTCAAATTTGAAGACCTAAAAATGCGTACTTAGGCTATATTTGATGATATTAGCAAAACATTTCAAAAGAGAGAAAAAAATATAGGTAGTTTTTGGAATGAAATGAAAAAAATATTACGAAACATATAATTTGCACATGAATAAATATTATCACTTCAGTAACGGACATTACGGGAGAGTCCCGGCCTCTGTGCCCCCCCCCCCCTTGGCTACGGCACTATAAAGCTTAAAGTTCTTGTTTTTAAAACTTCAATTTCAAAAATTCTTCTGAGATAAGTCCCTAAACCCTGAATTATTTTTAAAAACAACCTAACATGTCTTTTTAGGACTCCAATTTTAAAAAACTTTAGGTGCACCGAATTTCCTCCCATTCTCCAATGTTAGTCCAAAAGATAGACTGCAATTGCCTCTATAATAAGATTTCTATTTTGAAAATTTTCCAAAAGAGATCGCTCACCGCTTCGCTCTAACTTAGTTATTAATGTCTCCGCCAAAGCCTAAAACAAATTTTTAATCTTCAATTTCGAAATATTTCCTGTGAAGGAAGCCCCGTTTTCTTTTCAAGTTCCTTTGATTTCAGTTTCAAAAAAGAATTCCTAAGTAAAACATTAAACCTCCTTTTCTTTCTGCTGCTGTTACCAAACAATGGCTTTTATGGTTGATTAGGGCATCCCCCCAACGACACCAAAGTTAGCCTAAAATTACGTTTTTAAAACTTTAACGTCGAAAAAAATCCCGGAGAGACGAGACCCTGATTCTTCCTCATTCCCTTTAATATCAGCTAAGATAGCTTAAAATTTTTTTTTCCAGCAATTTTCGATGGGAGAGTTTTCCCAAACCCTTTTTGTTCAAAGTTAGGCCAAATTTGACTTCACGTCTCGAAAAGCACATCATGAGTACTGGCGGACTGGGTCCCACAAGAGGGCATCGACCTTGGCCTTCAAAGAAGAAAGAAAGGAAAAGAAAAAAGAAAATGATGGCACACAGGTTTACAATTAAAAAGAAAAGAAAAAAAAGGGGGGGGGGGGAGAGGGAGGTCGCAGTGAATTGTGAGCACAAAAAAAAAAGTGAAATTGCACTAAAATATTTAAAAAATAAATAAATTATAATTTAAAAAAAAAAAAAGGTGTTCAGGTTTGGGGGCGCAAAGGCGCATAGGCGGGAGGGAGCATCGGCCCTAGGGCCGATTTGCTGGCGGGTCAGTCCGCTTCTGATCAGGAGTGAAGACCCACTCTTTCTCTACAATAGATACAACCTAAAATTGCTTTTTAAGATTTTAATATCGAAAAATTTTCTCAGATCTCCTAACGCCACAAAACATAGTCGAAACTGCGTCTTGTTCAAGACTTCAACATAAAAAACTTTTCGAAGGAATGCTCCTCCTCTCCTCAACCTCAGCGTCATTAAAGGTGACCATCAAAGATTACATGAAAGTAACTTTCAGCCTTGAAAAAACCCTACTCCCTTTTCTTTTAAAATGACCGAAAAGTGCCTAATATTGCCATCTGTTTCTAGAGGAGGACCCGGAGTATCCCCTCTCCTATTTTTTTTCTATTAACACCATTAAAGATTGACTAAAACTTTTTAAGTCTTCAATTTTAGCTGGAGGTATAGCTTTGATCATATACAATATTAATCTTTTCATCATTTAATTTTGGCAATTTGGTGACTTCGCCTCCAAGAGGCAAAAATCTAACTCCGTCCATGTTGTCGATTTAAAAACCCAATTCCACTAAATTACTTTCTCTGACGCTCCGACATAGAGTAGTCCTCGAAATTATATTATATAGGTTTTTTTGCCTTTTGATATATGGAGTTTAAAATAAGTCAATAAATTCCTCAAAAACTTCACAGCTATAAAACTATCATTGACATTGAATCTTCAAGCAAAAAGAAACTCCTCCTCAATACATCAAGGTGTATTCCTGTTTTGCCCATGTGATTGTGATAGTAAGGTTCTGTGATAAAGGTCCCCGCTGGGTACTGGACCGTTACGTTATTACTCTACTCACCATACTAATCGACGATAATCATTAAAAATTTATATCCCTTGAGACCCCATAGCAAATCTAACCTGGCAACATCGTGAAGACTATGCAGATTCCAATCTCAGCATTACCACCCTCACGCAGTCAAGTTAAGTAGAAGTTTTAGAAATATATTTTGCTAACTCCTGAGGCTTTTAGCGAAATCAAAATTACCTTAAAAGAATTTAAAAACCTTCCCTACCGCCTAATTGAACAGAAAGTAGCTTCACACTCAGATTAAATATCAGTTAAATATTAAATTTGAATTTTTTATTTTATTACTTTTTTTCTCTTATCTAAAGGGGGGGGGGATTTTTTTTTCTTTTTTTTGGCACGGGGTCCCCTACGGTCTAAGGACGACTACTTTGCCTTTCTACATATTCACTAGTGTGAGATATGCACACCTTTCATAGTTCAAAAATTAAATGCCTTTTGAACCTAGTTATTTTTTACTAAACTAATGTTTAAAGTAAGTCAGGAAAGAATAGCGAAACTATTTTTTTTTTACTTTCTTTTACAAAAAAAGGAAGTATTGTATTCGAGAAAAGTTTTCACTCAAAAATCGACCTTAATTTCCATTTTGCTCACCCCCGAAAGAATGTTAAGTTTTTGTTTCGACTCGACCACACGTGGATAAGTGCCAAGGAACGTATAGACACGCGAAATATCCATTTTGACGATTCCCGAGTTAGTAACAACGAGTTTTCTCGTGACGTATGTATGTCGCATAACTCAAGAACGGAATGTCCAAGAAAGTTGAAATTTGGTACTTAGACTCCTAGTGGGGTCTAGTTGTGCACCTCCCTTTTTGGTTGCATTCGGATGCTCCAAAGGGGCTCTTTTGCCCCTTTTTGGGGGGAAATCATTGTTTCGATGTAAACTCAAGTGGTGTTATAATTAGGCGGACAATAGGCGAAATATCGCCAAGTTTTGTCGCCAACTTGGTGATTTTTTTTTTAATTTTTAAATCTGGTTTCAATTTGACCACTGTTGGTGATATTTAGAGAGTAAACTATTGAATCACATTAAAACTGCCAATAATGAGAAAATGACATTAAATTGGAGTAAAAGGAAGTCATGTGATGCACACATCAGCTCGTTTTCCTCTCTCTATTGCATTTCTCACTATACTTTTCTCTTTTCCTTTTTCAAAGTAGCACATTAACATTATACAGTAAGCTCCCGATTATCCGCGAATCGATCAACAATCAGGGAAATTTATTTTCGCTCTAAAAAGCAAATACCAATGGCTGTTTTTTTGTCGAAAAAGTGTAAATTTCGGCTAGGGTGTTTGGTTTTGTATATTGCGTATTATCGATGCTAAGTTCCGTTGTGCCAAGATACAAAGCATTTTGGCTGAGCTGTATATAGGGTGTTCCGTTTTAAACTGCAAGACCTTTATTTTCGCAACCTAGATGTCAGTCCTAGATGCATACTTCCAATTGCAAAAATGTTCAAAATCAGATGCGGAGTTAACATATTTAAAGTTTAAAGCGAAAATAAAAAATAATCAAGAATTGCAAAATATAATTTTTTATACGGGCGCCAGGTCCCCAAAGTTAACTTTAGGGAAATATTCTCTATTGAAAAATAATTCCAACACAAAAAGTTTGACATTAGTACAACCAATATTCACCGAGATATGAAACGCAGCGTTTTGTGACTTACACCACTTTACACTCGCCGTCAATAACACCTTTTAGGGGAAAATATAGTGGTTAACAAGTGTTTAAAATTATATGTGTGCATGGAGTATGGTTTTGCAAATTGTTCGAGGTTTAGTGGCATGTTTTTGTGTATCACGGCCATAACATTTGCATTTATTTTTGAATAGCAATGAAAAATAAATTCTTTGTTTTTTATGCTTTGACAACCTGTCAGTCTTCCGAAACGGCGATAAGTTCCTATTTCATCTTCTGTATGGTCCCTTAAAACTTTAAAATGGAATATCTCCTTGAATTTTGGTCGCACAAATGTCAAGTTTTTGTGTCAGTAATAATATTCAAATGGAAGTGCACACAACTGCACGCAACAATGAAAGAAAAGCAACTTTAAGTTTAATATCTCAATTTTTGTGATTCAAAATTAAATTTTGGTAATTTTTGGTGTTTTGAACAAAGAACTTGCTGATTTTTTAAATAGGTTTAAAAATTTCACATATATGTTATAAAGAAAAGTATGATTGCTCACAGTTTCAAATATTAAACATTTTTATGTTTAAGAAAATATGACTAGTAAACTATACTTTAATTTGTAAAAAATCAAGTTATTTTTCCATTCTTTCTAGAAAAAACTGGTTTTTTCCACAAATTTTGCCTTTCTACCCATATTAAAACTTATCTGTATAATAGAGGAACAACATTTTTTTTTTCTATTTTTTACCATTGGCGAGGCTGTGCGCTATAGCTAGCAAATACATAAAAGCTAAAGCCACTATTCTTTTGTCATCAAACAATAGGGGTAATTGTTGCCCCTGGATGTGCAAATCCAGGGGTAGGTCATGACCTCCAACTTTAAAGTGTCCAAAAAGATAGTTCAACTGTTTTGCAGACTTCAATTTTGAAAAATAGTTGGGCGAGAACCTCTGATCCAATTAAAATATTACTCATGACCCCGATCCTCCAATTCATATTTTAATAATGACATATTTTTAATATCCTATGCAAAGTTAAAAGCTGGGTTCATCCTCAGTGATGCTAATGGCAACAGGATTGATAGAATTACCTTTTAGAAGCCATTAGTGCTCAAAACTGGCACCAATTGACATCAAGGCTGTATTTTGTTTTGCAAAAACCAAGATTGAGCTCACAAAATTTCCAAGATCTAGGCGGGAAAACCCAAGATTATTTAATTAATAATTGTTAATTTATTCACTTTTTTTTCTTCCAAATTACTACAGTAAAAATTGTGAAGTTGACCACCTGTCTAAGTTGACTGCTTTTTTCAGGCACGGAATTAGCCCTTTATCATATAAATCAACCTCTGAGTTGACCACATGTTTAAGTTGACCACTAAAGTAGTGCACCGCAGGTGGTCAATGTTTCACTGTACTATCAATTATTAATCTTTAAGACAGTAAATTAAAATTTCTTTAAAAAATAGTGTGAAAATAATCTACACCAAAAATTAAAATAAATAAAAGATTTCATTAACGTTTTGATATAATTACACAGATAGTACCAGGAAATGACATCCAGGGCTAAAGCGGAGGTATTTTTTTTACTCAATGCAGTCTTTTTATATTGTCACAGCTTGTCCATGACAGAAACCGCCATTCTAGATTTCTTAGACAAAAAATGATTATACTTTAACGAAAATCCTAGATTTTACTGTTAAAATATTCAATAAAAGTATCATTTTTAACAATAAACCCAAAGCTCAAGAATTTCAAGCAAAATTCCAAAAACCCATCTTCATTCAAAACCTTGGGAAAACTCAAGCTCTGGCAGCCCTGGTACATACATATATGTACCAAATTAGGTAGTAACAAAAAAAAAAAATCACACATGGACATTTTCGAATGGTCAATCATTGTTTCAATCATGTTTTTTAGGTCATCAGTCAGGTGTTTATATTATTACTGGGAGCAACTTATATGTATACTCATTCTAAAGTTAAACTCAAATTACCATTTCATATTTTAACTACAGTCGAACCTCGTTAACTCCCCTCCCCCCCCCCCCCCCCCGAAAAACCGCCACCCTCTTAGCTCGCCACGAAATGTGGTGAAAAAGATGTTCAGTATAGGAATGAAATACAAATTCCCTCCTTAAACCGCCACCCTGCCGTCTACCAACCGCCACTGATTTTCAAAGGAAACTGCATACTCTGTACGATAATATTGCTGTTTAAACTGCCATCTTGAAAGACCATGTCAAGCAATTTAAACTTGGGAGGTAAGCCATTTAAGAGAGAGAAAGTCCATGAGGAGCCACAGGGGGAAATCATAAATGTCTCACATACCTACCCACTAACGCCCCATACAAATGCACCTACATTAGTCACTACGTAATTGTCCAGTTTCTTTTTCTGTTTAATCTGCCCCCTGCCGCACTCAGTTGCCAAGGAGCATTGTTACCAACATCCCCACGAATTTTAACTTTATCTTATAATAATCTGCTCCCTCACTTTTTTCAACCTTTTCATTTTGACATTTTACTACTCAGCTACAAAAGCATTCATTCTTTACCCCCTTTTCTGTTCCAGTCAGCAGTCGAGGGTGCTGAGGCTTAACCACTTATTGACACTGTGCAGACAGCAATCAATTTTGTATCAACATTCTATAACATCGTGTTCTTTTGCTTCCTTCTCCTAAATGCTGAAAACAATCTTTAGTACTTACGAAAAAATTCTAATTTGTGAGTTTAAGAATAAATACCGATTCACAAGCCATCAATTTATTGTTAGGGCCTGATTAATGCACTGTCCTGCGGGTCCGTCGACCTGGGCATTATAATTTAAAGTGCACTAAAAGAGGGTAAACTTGTTTATTTCTATCCTTTTTTTGAAAGTACTTCAATAACATGCAGGTTTTATTGCGAGTGGGGAAAAAATTAAACTAGAACCTGGGCACCACTTTGGCTTATAGATAAACTCTTTTGAAGTTCTGGAAAAAGAAAAGAAAAAAGGTAGCCGAGAAGAACCGTCCGTGAGCCGTGACACACTGTTAGAAATTCTATGGCAGTTATTTTTCAAACTTCATTTGGAAAGGAAAATACATGCCTTCAATTTTTTTTCCATGAAAACATGCATTTATGCAGGTTAAGGGGAAACTTGTTAAACCGCCACCCTCGACTGGCCAACTTTCGGCCTGTCACTAAGGTTTCGACTACTAAGGTTCGACTGCCAACTTACCCTATGCAAGGTTTTTCTTTTAGCTGAAATAAGTATTCAAAATATTTTTTTTCTTTTGTCTTTTACAGTTAACATGTTGACTACTACTACTCACAATTATGTCTCAAACCATAGTAATCATACATTCATGTTTAATTTTTTAGTACATAGATGGCACTGGTTTTCGAACTCATTGATTCAATTCAGAGCTCATAGTGAAGGGACGAAATCTTAAATCTACTTTAAAATAACAACTTGAATAAGTAACCAAAGCAAATTTTATTTTTCTGCAAAACAAAACTTGTAGCTCATACAAAATAGATCATATCAAGAAACTTGAGTATTGCTCTTGCTAGCTTAGAACTCCAGATGGAATGGATAATTAGGATCATTCTTCATCCTAAAAAAAATAAAACATTCATTACAACTTATAGTGGATCTCTTCACAATAAGATGAAAAAGTAATTGATGTACAAAAACCACAAACTTAGGGTGGCCATGTGAGTGCCCAAGCAACTACAAAGTCCAATTGTCTTTGAGATAAATGTATTCTAGGGATGTATTTTAAAGCACGAGTGACAAGGAAGGGGTGAGGGGCGCTATGTGTCACTAACTCAGACAGTGAAATTTTTAGCAGTGTGGTGTTTTAAAAGCCTTCTCCCCACGTTCAGAAGGTGTGTTCCTGTCTAAAGTACCCTGTTTGTCTAAAGTATCTGAATATTGAGATCAAAGATCAGCGCTCTGAGACAGTGCTGGATCTATGGGTAGCAAGCCGGGGCCCTTGCTCCGGGTGGAAATTTCAACCTATTTTTGCAAGTTTCTTTGTTAAAACTCGATAAACATCAAAGAACATGGTTATGGGCGACAATTTCAAGATTTACACCACCCCTGAAAAATCATACATCTGGCTTTGTTCTGGGATAGAGAACAGCTATTTGTCATTTGGAACAATAAATACCCCAGCCCCCAGCAACCGAAAGTAATCACCTAATACTATCGTGAAGAGTCTAAAAGTTTTCACCTTTCATCAATGGTTGTTTTAAATTATTCAAAATCCTATTATTTTCAAGCCAGATGATTTCAAATGTAGTCAAATTTCTCGAATTTGACTTGAAAAAACCCAATCTAGCAACCCTGCAATCTCCCCATGCTTGGTTTCGAATCTGAAGAAGTACAAATCATTGTATAGGAGGCACTTCAACAAAAATTCCCGGGAAATCACCGTTTGAGCAACTAATCAATGTGTTTTTAAGCTTATTTTCAGTGAAAGTCAAGAAAAAAAACCCCACTTAAAATCCATACTTCCTGTCAACTATAAGCATACAAATGAGAAATGAAATTTTTTTTTTTTGAGTGCACAAGGTCTGCTTGGGCAGGCCCCATGTCACTGCAATAGACTAAAATAAAAAAAATTTTCATTGTAGTTTACATTGTGAAAACAAAGCAATTGTGTAGAACTGAATCCTTTCTGATCCCCCTCCTCTCTGTGTGATGTTGATTTCATTCAAAGAAAGACGAGACAACTCTCTGTTCAAGTTCAGTTTTATCAGGTGTTATAAGCAAGTCCCTAATTTTGTTTTGTTCTAGGTATGGAGGGGGTAAAAGGTATGCAGGGGGAGTCGGGACACGTTGGTAAGCTTCTCTTCTTTTAACTTTTTAATCTCATCAAAAAATGAAATGAGTCGTTTGATTTTCTACCATGAGTTTCATTAAATATTTCTCATAAAAAGTTTTTTTTTTGAAAATGTTCAATTCAATAAATTTTCAAGTTATTATTTTAAACAGAACTTTGTGAAGTGGACCAACATGCCTGGGGTATGTTGGCCTGCATCCAGTGATGTGGATCGGGTAAATACCCAGCGGGTAGGTAAATATTTTTTGGGTATTTACCCGGGTATTTACCCAAGGCCTGGGTAAATACCCAAAAACTGGGTATTTAATAAAAAACTGCAAAAAAGCGAATGAGAATTTTTTTTTTTAATCTAAATATGAAATAATTGGTAAAACTGATATATGCATATGTATTACACAGTTTATAATATTTTTTATTGGAAGACTTGATGAAATCATGAAAGAAACATATCGTGAACCAAAGAACCTTTCTTTTCAATGTCATAATTGGAGAAGTATAAGCAATTCATTATGAACTTCAGGATTTCAAAATCACAATCTAGGTTAGTCATATCCAAAATGAAAAAAAAAGGAAGCATGAGGGATGTTTGGAAGAATAAACTGAGAAGTTATTAAGAAACTATGGTGTTATTTATTTTGATATTTAAGTGATATCATGGAAAATATAGAAACAGTTTTCACATTAATAAACAAAAAAAAAAAAAAAAGCAAAATTTTCTTTTCTGTTGCCTTGCTCATTTGCATTTGCTCCCCTGTAGGGTGGGAAGGTAAATATTTTTTGGGGTATTTATCCGAAGGCAGGGTAAATCCCCTAGTAATTGCGCATTTTGCAAAAAATGTTTAGGTAGTATTAAAAGGTGACTATTATCTTTTTTAAACATAAACCCTAAAATAAAAGATTAAAAATTTTAAATGAATTTTAAATGTTTATGTATATTATGTGTGTGTGTATATATATGTGTGTGTGATACAGAATACACCTGAACAATTGAACTAAGTTTGGAGGAAATTTCTGCATAAGATATAGGTAAATAAATTGTAATAATAAATTGAGCGGCATTTCGTTACATTTTGATGTCATGCAGGGACATATTACTGGGTTATAAAAGAATAGGACCTTAAAAAATTGATGTTTGCTTTTTTTTGTAACCAGTTAAGCCTTTTCTTTTTGTAGAATGGCTTTTTATATCTGAAATTTGGCTATCAACATTGATTAGGCGTATCCAACACATTTAATGTGAATATCATATTAGATTGCTAAGCTGTTTCACACAATAATTCTTTAAATATGTGATCAAAATACAATTTTTGGGCAAAAATTTATTGTTCTGTATATGGTTGGTTGTATATATACATAATGGAATACATACAGAAAAGTATTTTAGATGAATATAAATTTTTGAAATAAATACCCGGGTATTTACCCATTTTGGGTATTTACCCGGGTATATGCCCTGGGTATTTACCCCTAAAAATAAATACCCGGGTATTTTACATCACTACCTGCATCACATAAACAACATGTGTCACAATTTTCATGACAAATATTATCTAATATTGTAGCTAATATATATTGTTTTTGTGATTAGAATTAAAAAAAAAAAAGTTGTAAGATCAATATAACATTAAATTAAACCAAATATGAAATTAATGGACTTAATTTTGTGCTATTTTTGCCAAAACCACCAAAAATTTCTCAAGAATCTCCGACAATTTTTCAATTTGGATCTTCATCAACTTCACTGTTCATTATACTACAATATTGCTTTTCTAATCCTTCATAATTTTAAAGTTCTCTAAAAGTGCACAAACGTATATATGGCAATATATTTGTTACTCTGAAAGCTTGAAAGGTGGTAAATGTTTACTTTAGCCTGTGAATATAAGCATTCACATAACCAAGACATCTGCAAAAGACTGAATATTTCCGGTGAATCACAAGTAAAAGTTGACATCCTCAAATTTTAAGCTTTCACAGTAACAGATCTACCAAACAGTTTAATTTCGAATACATGTTACTCAAAACTTACAAAAATTCACATACATCTCTTTGCTCCTGGCAGCTCCTATTGCAGGAAAACTCCTCAGCAATTTGTTAACAAGTAAACTAGGTTGTTTTTAAAACAATTTGTGATTACTGAAACTAACATTGAAATTTCAGAGCATTGCTTACCAGTTCAAATGACAGTATCGGTACTTTTGCTTAAAGTTAGAAAGAGCTTCCATTTCTTCAGGGGTGAGTTCAAAGTCAAATATCTAAGTTAAGGAAAAAAGCCCATATATATATATATATATATATATATATATATATATATATATATATATATATACACATACAAGTTTATGCTAGTGAACATCAAATGAAAAAAAGAGATCAATTTTCAAAGACAAGATATTTTAATGAACCAGAACATATTTTAAAACCTGAAGATTTTTATGCAGTTATATAGTCATAAAATTAAAATACATGTTATTGCAAAACATATGATAAAGAAATGCACATCTCCAATTTCTGATGAAGCAATTTTGAAACCTACACGTTGATAAAAAATATAATTACAATCAATCTTCCTCATGGCAGACCTGTACCTAATGCTGAACTACACAAATCAGGCCAAATATTTCTTAGTATCGATGCTGTGTACAACATGCATAAATAATAAATAAATTTCGCGTTCTGTCTATAATAAGGAGCTGGCCTTTTGGCAGTCATTAAAAATTATTCTCCGTAGTTTTTTTGAAGAGCATTAACGCAATCCACTTGCGTCATTTCCATGATAGAATCTTCCTTCACTAACAAATCAGAAAGATCATTTTTATCGTCTAGGAATGGCTCAAATTTTTCAATGTGAAAGTTTTTGGTTGTGTGTCATTAAAGTTGGTATCCTAGTTGCTTTTTACATCCTTCGTCACTTTTAAAAGCTCTTCTTCCAATGAGTTCTGAACTGTGTGAGTTTAATAACTTCTGGAAAGAGCTCTGGAACCAATCGCACAAAATGTTTCCAGTGGCCCAAGCTCGATAATTAGCACGCCAAAATGAAGTTTATTGCATGTAATCTGCAATCTTTAGGACTTTAGATTTTGAAAGAGGGGAAAATATTATCTGTTTGCATTGTCGCATTCTTCTAAAACCCAAACGCATCTGCGTAAAATAAATTAAAGGTGTCAAATCTTAAACTGCGTATAATCGAAACCGCATAAAATAAACTCGTGTAAAAGGAGGGTCTACTGTAATAAATAATTCTATCAACTTACAAACATCAGGAATAAACTCTTTTCTTAAAATAGATGAAAGGTTTTTTTCTATTTTTACTTTTAGGTAAGAACTTTAATTGTCTTTGCAAATGCAAAGAAACATTTTATTTAATATTCATCTAAAACTTACTGATTAAAGTAAATGAATGGCAGTGAAAAAAAACAATAAAAAAAATAATTGCAGTATTTGATAATATAACATTTGTTTACTTTATGAAATGCTTTGCTTACTTCCTTAAACACTTTTGACATGAACACCTTGCAAGATTATGAGAGTAAAAATACTGATAGCCTGGAAATTTTATGAAATCTGTTTTGGCAGCCAGAGAGATAGATATCTTGGTTTAGTATCAAGAACATTATGATAAACCCATTTTAAAGCCTTGAATTACAATGAAAAAAAAATTGAAAATATATTGAAATTGTTTCTACTGAAAGAGATTCAACTGCATTATAAAAATTTACAATACAGAACTGTAAAATATTTTCTACAAGGCGAAGCATTACTAGCATTCCGAAAAAGAATTACACTAAGCGTTTTAAAGTAAATGCAGAATATGAACAAAATACATACTTCAAAATTGCTTTTAATTCTTTCTTCAGTCACACTTTTAGGAATAACAACAACGCCACGCTGAGCATTGAACCTCAATAAAATCTAAAAAACAAGTTTCATAGTTACATTCAGCAAACTGAACTGTAATACAGAAAATTTACTATTTAACAAATATTAAGATATAAAGGTAATGGTAAAATGAAAAAGAATAATAACTTGAAATAAATGCTTCAAAAATGAACAAAAGGATAAATCTTTTGTTAAAAATCTTACAACATTTTATACACAGGCTTGCAATGAAAAAAAAAAAGAGTAATAATAACAGTGTTTTTGGCATTATTTTTTGGTGCTGATTTCGGGAAAAACAATGAAAAAATTCTAAAACATTTTGTTTTCTTGAAAAATTCATTTTTCAGTGGACTATTATATAAATTTGCCTTTTTTCTTGTCCTATCATTTTTATTCTTGCCTGACTACTTTTATAGAGATATGAAAATAGAGATCTACCAAATACTCACCACTTTGACACTTCCCTAATGCTGCCATTATCTTGTTATAATCTCAACCAATAGCATCTTGGGAATCCCTATTTTAGTTCATATGCTTCACAAAAGAGCATGATACAGGTATGCTAGCGCAAATCAGAAGTTATCTTTATTTTTCGGAGTCGGATCTGAATTGTGTATGTGTGATTTTGAAATTATCTTCCTAAAGACTGAATTCTCTCAACTTTTCTAGAGTATTATCAGAAAAAATATAAATGATTGTCTTAATGAGAAACTCGGTTAATATCACTTTAACCCAAAGGATAGAATCTTGAACCAAGTGCCAAGAACGTGATTTGAAACAGCTTATTTGAGCGTAAAAAAAAAGTTACTGCCTTTGCACTGAAATTAGGTTCAATGAAACAGTTTATTATAGCTAAAGATAGTGATTTTTTCAAACATCTGTGCAAAAAGCTTCCAGTTTTCTCCGAAAACAAAAAAAAAGAGTAAATCTTGGTTGTTCTAGATATTGGCAAGTTTATAAAGGATAAAGAAGCTTGGGTTGCCTTTAAAAATGCTATCAGTAAATTTCTGGCTTATTACAAGGACTGACTATAGAAATTGTAATGCACATGCAGGACAAATTTCAAGCGTTGGGTTGCTCCATGTGATTGTCAAACTTCATTTTCTTCCACAAGTGGACTTTTCCCCAGAAAATTTAGGATCAGAGAAGGAAGAATGTAAAAGGTTCCAAGACGTTAAAGATATGAAGCACAATTATCAAAGAAGATGGGATAAGAACATGCTTGCTGTCTACTCTTGGATTTTAACAAGAGATGAATCAGAGTTTTACACCTCAAAGAAAAAAAAAGTTTCAAAGGAAAAACTAAGTTCTTAAACTTTTTCAGTTGCTATGTTTTGTTCTGTATTGCTCAAAATCAGTTTCAAATTTCATGAACATGATTTGCTTGGTTAAAAGTCCATTTTATGTATGTTACATCTAATTCATTAAAGAAATACGTTGGTGATTTTCTTCTGGAAACTACCATAATTTGATGTAACAAATTTAAGCTCATGAGTGCTTTTAGTTTCTCTCTTTACCAGAGGAGACTCGTGCAATCTGGCAACAATAATTTTTATAGTTTAAACCAATAGCAAAATTTGATAGCTGTAGAATCAAGGTGAATCACCAAGAATAGATTATTTTCCAGATATGTAAAAAACTGTTACCAGAGTGCAAAATGTTTCAGGAAAATTATTTATAAAGCGGAATGTCGGCAAAAGTAATTAATTTTACAAAAAATCCAGATGTGATGGAAAAAGTGGAGGTCATTTTTGAAATCAGCAGACTAAATAGTATAAAGATCTGCAAAAGCTTATTTTTGCAGCCCTGTGTTATTCATCAGGATAATTATATAGAAGGAACTTAACATTTTGTACTTTTAAGTCACTAGGTTGGGAAATGGCATTATTCAGAAAGAATACTACTTTTTTTTTGCTTGCTTCTTCATGTTTTTGTCAAAGTTCACTAACCAAACCCGATATTTCAGTTCTCATACTTTTGTGTGAGCGGCTCTCTGAGCGGCCACCACTCCGTTCTGTTAAAACTTGGCCGCTCAGAGGGGATGGCCGTTCTTAAAGGTTTTGATCATTGAACTCGAACTGTACTACAAATGATATAATTCAACACTTTAAAATTATATTTTGAGAAAATGAAGAAAAAAATGCTTTATTTTGTGATTTCTACTTTTTAGGAAAAAAAAAATTCAACTTGTGCTTGCTTACAATTTTCCAGCTTTATAGAAACCAATTTTTTTTTCAAGTTTGTTTTTAACTTGTAAAATCGAATCCTGAATAGGTCATTAGCTGTGGCTTCCAAATTAGCAATGATGTTGTCAATTTTCTTCACAGTTTGCCGAGTTGAAAACATGACTTTTTGTTCATTACAAATAATATCAGGAACTTCATCTAAATCCGAAATAGCACCTAAGAGGCACAAAAATGGGGTGAAAATGGCAGATTTCCTGAAAATGTCAACCCCCCCCCCCCCCCCACCTTCCCGTTACAAAAATCTAAACATAGAAAACACCTGGTGATTCTCTTAACGAAATAGCTAACCGTAAATAAAATTAAAAACTGAAATGGAAGAGTAGTCACCAGACTATTTGGAAGCTCGGACAAGCAACAATCCTGTCACTCCGAGGGGTTTGGGTGGCTGCTCTGAAGGGTTGAGCTAATACTGTGCCTATGAACTTAAATAATTTAGTGCCATGTTGAAGAAACTGGCCATCAGGCCCATGTCCAGAATTTCATAAAGGGAGGGGTTTTGGTTTCAATGTTTTTTCATTCTCATCTGCACTGTCAGAAAAACACAACAGTGGCTCAAATAATTCATTTCTGTTTAACGGCTATAATGAGGGGCATAGCGGTGTGTGTGGGAAGGGGGGGGGGGTCCAAAATCTCAGAAGATGTGTTTTCAAGTGATATTACCAATTCTATTATTGTATATGTTATATACTGTAGACATGCCTAGATTTTATTCGGCTCATGTTTATCCGGATCAAACTTGTATAGTTAAAAAATATATATTTACTTAATAATTTAAAACTGTGAGTGAAAAACAGTGCTGCAACTAGAAAATAAGTTTTAAGGGAGACATGTTGAAAAATAATCTAATCTGATAAGGGTGCCGGGGTCCCTCCCCCGGAAAATTTTGAAATTTTTAGTACTGAAAACGGAATTTTAGACGGTATTTGGCTCTGCGGAAATTTGTAGAAATTTAAGGCGTGGAATGCGATTATAGGCCATATTTATTGACGTTATGAGAAGGAATGCGGCTCAGAGACTCTAATTGTTCTTTTTTCTTGAAAAATTGATTAAAATTTATTTTTAATCTCCCTTTCAAATTTTTGAAATTGAAGTTCAAAAAACGCAATTGCAGATTAACTTTGAAGAGGGCTTTTTCTGGAAATTTTGCGAAACTGAAGATCCGGAAGCCAAAGTTTGAAATGCTTCGTAATGCTATTGGCACGGTGGGGGGGGGGGGGGGGGGGGTCATAGGAGTAGCATTTTGAAGAAGATTTTATTATTTTTAGAAAAACTAGAAAAAAAGGAAAAAAAAATGCTGGGAAACTTCAATGAGAATGTTTTGCTTTTTTAAATACCATAAACAAACTTCAACATTAAAGTTAATTTTGTCAAATTTACACATTTCTTTGGTTTTTATTATGTTTGCACTATGGGAGGGGTTTAACCCCTAAAACCCTCCCCTTGGACACGGCTCTGCTGGCCATTAACAGGGATGGCTGCTCAAAGAGGTTTCACTGTATACAATAAAGGTTTTACAGCGTCTTAGTGTTTCTTGAACTTTCAAAACTTGGCAACAAAATAAAATAAAGAAACGCTCTGTAGAAATTTCCCTCACTTGAAACCAAGTTTTTTCCAAAACAATGTAAACAAACATCTAGTCACATCTACATTAAATATGCTTTTACCCCCACTTTCTTACACAGATTTCAGTATTTAAACTTAATCTATAACATGATTTGAGAATATGGACTTATTTTTACAATTTTACAATAAACAGGTTTTTAACTAATACCATGATATATCTGGAACTTTTCTAGCCATCCATTTGAAGCGTTAAATGTTCATAATCCTAAAATTTGGACAACTTCTCTGGGTTTTTCTTCAAGCAATACACTTCACAGAAATTTTTTTTGCCAGAGCAAAGCGGAACAAATTCATCCCCACTTTGTGAATTTTGCTTATTTGTTGTATGAAACTCCAAACTTTTGAATTGTATACCTAGGACCACAATTTTTCTAATCTACTCAACAGTCTGCATGTAGGAGTTTTTCCAACTTAAAAAAGTGTTGTAGGAGAACATATTGTGAATTAAGCAGATGGTGTATGCTTGTTGTTTGTGAGCAATATCAAGGATATTCCACAGAACCTTAAGTTTGGAAATTTAATAGAAAATTAAACCAGATCCCCAGGTTTGGTTTTCTTTGGTAGGAGGGGAATTTTCATTCACTCAATAGATTTCTTAGAGCTTAGGTTAAATTGTGTGCACATTCTAGTAAAAGAAACTTGTTATTTTTACTTCACAATGTGAGGGAAGGAAAGGGGGGGGGGGCTGAGAAACTCCAAGGACTTCTTTTAAATTCTTAGCAAGGGCATCATCATCTACATAAGCTAGCATTGAATAAAATTTGCATATACTATTGACACATTTCGTGAATAAACTGGGCTCATAAATAAAAATCATACCTGGGCAGGGCTTTTATTATGCTTAGCAGCTAGTTCTTTTACTTTAGGATCTTCTAAAACTAAAGGTTCATCAGGTTTCACCCTGTAATTTAAAATTAGGATAGTATAGATTGTTGGTATTTAAAATTCTAAATGAACATAAGAATATATTAAATAAAAACTTCAAAATTACCAAGGTCTGTCAGGAGAACCAAGTGGACTGTAAGCAGTGACAGTTATGCCATGTTTTTTGCAAAATTCAATCAATTTGTTTTGATTCAAGTATGGATGACATTCAACCTAAGAAAAATAAGGTGATTTTCACTCAATTCTTTTTGAACAAAAACTTGCAATTAATGCATTCATACATAAGTAGTTCATCAAAAATTGAAATTTAGATAATTTTACATTTTTTCATTCATTTTGTTTGCATTTATATGCACAAAACTTACTACTTTAGTGTGAAAAGCAATGATGTTCTAATATCATGTGGGACTTCATTTTGATTGGCATTTTACAGCAACTCAATGCAGTGTCAACACATTACAAATCTGTAAAAGTAATATTAAGCCATGCTGCCAAAACAGCAAGGTTTTGTGCACAAACCGATCTTTTGACCATGTTTCATACACATGTCTGTTGCAGTTAAAGTATGGTGATTTAGAGTGGCCTATATCATGCTTTGGAACATTTAGAAATATGTCTCAAAAGTGTTCCAACTCAATGTCAAGTGTCCTGACATTGACATGGGTCAGTCAAAATATTGTTATCCACCGAAAGTTTCAAGAACATTGAAGCCTATTAATAGTCGCAAATATTCTGTAAGTAACAGACTGAATGGACTGTGATAACCATTTCTAGGCATCTTGATTTTAAATGAACAGGAATCTTGTTTCAGCACAATGCTTGCTTTTAACAGAATATTAAAATCTTGTGATAAAAGTCGAGGTTTACGAGGGTGATTTGATAAGTCCGTAATAAAAAAATCAAAATAAAAACCAAAAGGCAATTTATTTTTCAACATAATCTCCTTTCACAGCTATACATTTTTTCCAACGATGTTCCAATTTTTCTAACCCGTCTAAAAATAAGATGTCTGAAGGTCATCAAAATACTCATTTGTAGCATTAATGATCTCATCATTTGAGTAAAATCTCCTTCCACTAAGCCATTTTTTTTTAAATTTGGAAACAGAAAAAAGTCACTGGGGGGCCAAGTCTGGGGAATATGGTGGATGAGGAACCAATTCATAGCTTAATTCAAGCAATTTCATGTTGCAATTGCAGATGCATGAGCTGGAGCGTTATCGTGATGGAACAGCACTTTTTTCTTGGACAAATAGGGTCGTTTTTCTCTTAATTTTGCATTAAAACTGTCTAATAAATTAGCATAATACTGTCCCATGATTGTTTTTCCTTTTTCAAGGTAGTCAATGTGGATTATGCCCTTTGAATCCCAGAAAACTGAAGTCATAACCTTGCCGGCCGATGGAACTGTTTTTGCCTTTTTCGGAGCAGTTTCCGTAGAAGAAGTCCACTGTTTTGACTGTTCTTTCATTTCTGGTGTGTAGAAATGTATCCAAGTTTCATCCATGGTCACATAACGGCGCAAAAATTCACTTGGATTACGCTGGAATTTGTCTAAACACTGCTTTGACATTCTTACACGATTCAGTTTTTGATCCACTGTCAGCAAACGCGGCACCCATCTTGATGATAACTTTTTCATGCACAAATGTTCGTGCAAAATGTTGCATACACGTTCAGATATGTTTACCATATTAACTATCTCATGCACTTTCACAGGGCGGTCTTCTAGCACGATGTCATGGATTTTGTCGATCATTTCTTCGTTCGTGACTGGACGTCCAGAACGTTCTGCGTCTGTTGTGCTCGTACGGCCACAACGAAATTCCGTAAACCATTTGTGAATCATACCATGTGATGGGGCAGACTCGTAATAATATTTTTTCAACTTTTGTTCCGGAAAGGAAATCGTTTTTCCGTGCAAAAAGTAATGCTTAATCAACACGCGAAATTCTTTTTTCTCCATAACGAAATAAAAATAGTCTGCCGTTTTCTTCCGATGCCAATAAAACACAACAAAATTTTAATATAGTCGGTTTGCAGAGTTAATTTGAACTTTTAAAACAATGATTCACATTTTGAAGTGTTCTCAAAATGAAACTTGGAATAAAATTATTTTGTTCTGATTGATTGCTTCCTTAACAGATACATGGGAGTTTTTGAAATTATTTTATTGAGTAAGAAACTGCTTTTCTTTTGGAGAACAGATTAACTTAGATTGAGAATTACATTCTCAATAAAAAACCGAAAATTGAAAAAGGAGTCTGAACCTAATGTTACAAAATACGGTGAATGACACACTTTTTTTGGTTTTGACAATTTAATCATCTATTCGTAACAATACAGCTCATTTGTGGGATAAATGACAGAGGGAGGAAGAGTCCTCCATCTATAAATGTCAATTAGACACAATTCACATTTTATAGGCACAATTCACATTTTAGAAAAACTTGAAATTGGTGGTATTTTTTAATGTAAAATTCAAAACACAAAAGTAACATAACAACAAGAATAAGAAATCTGTCATACCTGATTCATAACAGGCTTGACCTTACAGACGTTGACAATTTTTTGTATTTGCTCACTGTTGAAATTTGACAAGCCTATCGAACGAACAAGACCCTTCTCATAGCATTCTTCCATGCCCTAAAAAAGAAATTTGACAATACAAAAGCTATAGTTTGTGAAAAAATTAATAAATCAAAATATTGATGCATGTAAAATACAAACTTAATTATTTTTAATTCCTACAAACTAATTTATTTCAGAGAAGAAAGGAAAAGAAATATTCAAAAACCTCTAACACTATTTTAACTGCTCTTGTATCTCTCTTCATTAGAGGTGATAATTAACTCAAAGTAAAATTTTCTGAAGACTGAAATTTTTGAAAACTATGAGGAAGCTAAACTCCCCTACACCTATAAAAAATCTTCAAATATTCATATCACTGAAAAAAAAAAAAAAAAAAAAATTAAAAAGTTTTTCTTTCTTTTCTTTTAAATTAATTTTTCAGTTGCAGAATGTGCTGTCAGATCAAAATTATCCGAAAAGGCAACCCAAAATGTTTCAGAAATTTTGGATCACAAACATCCTTGCTCCCCTTTATCTTCTTTACTAATATTAAAGCTGAAAGTCTCTCTGTCCGGAGGATGTCTGGATGTCTGTGACGCGCATAGCGCCTAGACCGTTCGGCCGATTTTCATGAAATTTGGCACAAAGTTAGTTTGTAGCATGGGGGTGTGCACCTTGAAGCGATTTTGTTATTTTTCTATTCCAATTTTAGGAACAAAATTATCATAAGATCGACGAGTAATTTACGAAATTATCATAACATGGAACCGTTACGTGGGCACAAGCCAATTGGCGAGATACGAAATTATCATAACGTGGAACTGTAACATGGGTACAAGCCAATTGGAGAGAAAATTCACCATACATTATTTGAAAAGTACAGGCGAACCAAAAGACCTTTTAATTTTTCTATTACCGGCAAAGCCGTGCAGGTACCACTAGTATAAATATAAATGTTGATCTTTCCCATTCAATATCTAGTTTACATTTTAAATAACTAATTCATGCAAATGTTTAAAAAAGAAAAATTAAGAACACTTTCCTTAAGTGCAATTTTTCTTGATCAGTGTTCTACCAGTAGAGGAGACTGGTGACAGTTGAACCTTTTTTTTGGAGTTTACAGCTTTTATTTGAATCAGTGGATTTAAACAACTTCACGTTGTACATTTAAAAGTCATTAGCTCAATAAAATGCTTTGCTTTTTTTTTCTTTCAAACTTAAAAATTAGAATAAAATATTTTGAAGAAAAACAAGCAATAAGTAAAAGCATTAAAAGTCTTCCATTTAAGTAGCTTTATATAAAAATATATTTTCATCATTTAGTTTGTGAAATTTTAATTTTTTTCCCCACAAAATATTACAAGCCAACAATTTTTAAACTGTCTTATGATATATTGCCACAAATTACCTTCCAAGTTCCAACAAAATCTAGATCCATAGTTAGCATCTCTCCTTTTTCATTTTTAGGGAAAAGATCATCTCCTTCCTATGAAAAAAAAAAAAAAAAAAATCTGAACTTGAAATGCACAAAACCAGAAATAAATTGAGGTATCAAAACTCTAACTGAGGTAGTGAGAAGCAAAGGGATATATAAGAGGACATTTTCAAGTTTTGAGTAAAACACATTTAAAAATAAGGTCCAAGGCAGGCTTTCATTGAATTTTTTTCTTCTAAATTCTGTTGTTTAGCAGCACCTATCAGGGCTACAAGTACTATCTCTTATCCCTAGACAGAGGAGAGGTTCATTTATTATTTGTACAGGTTATCTCGAAAATTTCAATTTTGGCACTTACATCCCTTTGCTTCTCACTGCCTCAATTCACATACTGAATTATTTTAAAATAAAAATCTAGTTTAATAAAATTCATGATCAAATAAATTAAAATTTCTTTTTTTCCTCTTTAGCCCTTACTGAATTTCAAAAATTAAAACCTAAATATTCCAAAATTTACACACACAAAAAAAAAAAAAAAAAAAAAAGAAAAAAAAAGGTTGATTTACTTAGATAAAAATGTGATACAACAAATAATTTTTTATTTCTAGTGAACCTGTCTGATGCACCCACAAAATCACATTTAAGATCACCCATACAACGCTTGAAGCAGTTGTGGACAAGCAAAAGCCCATCAAATGCATAGAGGCTTTGTCACTTGCTTTAGTTTTGACAGGTATTATAAACCATTATGTTGAATAAACTTCAGGTTATATACTTGATAAGAAATAAAATTGAAGCCCACTTTGCTTAGGATTCTCAAAGACTTATCTAATTAATTCCAAGGACAGTAGAACAATTAAAATTATTTAACGCACTTCATTTGTACTTCCCAGTCTTTCATATTTTAGTAATTGATTGTAAATTTTTATAGTCCTGTTTTAACTTTGTAAGAAACAGCTACTTTAAATTCAAAAGAAAAAGAAGCTATAGATTTCTTATGACATCAACTTTGCTTCAGTTACAAGAGGGGCAGGAAATGAAAATTTATAGGTAGATTTTTTTTCCGTGTTAAACAGATTAATAATATGCAGAAGTAAGCTAAGAGCAAGCAATAACAAAATAATTTCCAAAATACTGCATTTGGAATTATATAAATAGCTAGATATGAAACATGCGAGTCTCAAAAATTTTTAATATGTTTCAGAAATGTGAGAACCATGGTTTTTACATTTTTGGTGCAGGATGTAGCAAGGAGCAGAATTTGACAGATATTGGCATTCCTTCTCTCTACCCCCACCCATTTGTAGCCACACTTTCCCAATTTTTCACGCATTAGAAAATAAAATTTATTTTTTCAAGTACTTTTCTTTTTGGAATGAATCATGCTAATTTCCGGGAGTTGGGGGTCCCTAACAAAGTGGGGGCCCTAAGCTACAGCTTGCTTAGTTTGTACATAAATCCAGGCCTGATTGCGCCTTACTTTTTCTCCTTCGCATTTGGTACAAAGGGCATCAGATCAGACAAGGACTTATGCCCTTTCTGCACTAAACGAAAAATGTGACCCCTAAATTAAGTGCTTTGTTGTACAAGGATCGACTTCTCTGCTACACTAGTTGATGCCTCAACATACAAATATGGGAAAACCATAGCTAATTCAATTTTGAAGAACATGCGACTTATGCCCTTTCTGCAATAATCAATTCACTTTGCTTCACAAACTTTATCAAAAATCTTGACAATAGTAACTGTTTACTGATAAAAATGTAAAAAATATTTTAAAATTTAATAAACATTAAAAAATCTACTTGCACTTATAACGCATCAGCTAATTCTATGTCTGATAAATTTAAAAAGGACCCAATGTGTGACATATTCAAATAGAAAGCATCATTCTTGTGTTAAGTCAGAATAGTGGATATACATAGAAAGCCAAAAATGTCATGAATACCTGATAAGCCATTGGCCAGTGGATGAGATATAGGTCCAAATAATCTAAACCAAGATCACTCAAAGATTTCTTACAGCATTCAACAACTTTCTCCTGCCTATGGTATGTATTCCAAAGCTGAAATATTTAAAAAATGCTTCAAATGTTGAGCTAAATAATGTACAGAAGAATAGAAAATAAATATAAAATTACTTTGCTAGTGACAAAGATATCCTCTCTTGTAATTGTTTTATCATCAATTTTTTCTTTAATTGCCTGGCCTACTTCAGTTTCATTTTGATAGGCCAATGCACAATCTATATGCCGGTAGCCGATGCTGATGGCAGCTTTAACTGCTTCAAAAACTTGACCAGGTTTAGACTAAAATGAAATATTGAAAATAACAGTTCAAATACTATTTTGTGCTGAGAGTAACAAAACATATAAACAGTATAAAAAATTATTTAAGTGTTTATGGCAAGTAGCAATGTAAAATTTCCAAAAATTTTGAAGTGGTGGACCGGTTTTTTCTGGAAAAAATGATTTTTTATAAATAAAAATAGTTTTTTTTTAATAGGTATTGTTTTTCTTGGAGCATATAAAGGGTTAAGCATTAAAAAATACATACAATCCACACATCTTTTTTTGCTTGACAGAAATACACATACAAGTAAGTTTAATTCGAAAAAAAATAGCTTTAGAACTTTCTTAGTCAAACACTAGAAATAAGTCAAATCTTAGTTCAACCAATAATATTGGGAAAGGTGTGTCAAATCATAACAATTACATTTTCTATTTTGGATCGCATTTGAAACTTGAAATAATAATATTAATTATTGACTTTCAAACATGAGTGATATTTTTTGAAAAAAAAAATTGCAACTTCTCTTCCTTGCAACGTAACTTTACAGTTGGATAATGAAAGCTGTTGAGTTATGATTTTTTCCAATCCAGTCTAAGTCCAAATCAACACTAAATTTGTTTTTCTTTATGTCTCCAACAGAAACCAAGCCAAAACTGCGTAATGGCTTTTAAAGCTGAATCAAAATTTAAACTGGAATTCCAGTTAACAATACGGTCATGCTAAGCACAGTAATAAAAGTACTGCACTTTTAAACAAAAATGAGTTATTGTAACCAAGTTGTTTGTTTCGTATTTTACTTAATAAATAGTTTTAGGTTCATTTGATCAAAAACTATTTTTTTAAAAAATTCTGAAAAAAAAAATCTGAATCAAATATATAGATGAACCAAACTTTAAAACGCAATATCTCAATTTGAGCTCAACTGTAGATTCCACTTTTGTGCTTAGCACAGACTTGCCAACCTTATGAAAAGAAAAAACGGTAGATCCAGTCAAAGCTTTAAGGGAGAAAAAGGGAGATTTTAAACGATGCTATAATAAGTAAAAAACACTGTTATAACAAGTATTTATTTAATTTTTTCATGAAAGAGAATTCACTCGTATAATCGCTCTTTTTGTTTGTAGATATTTCTTTTTTTCAGACATCGGTAAAGATGAATGTTAAACTACAACGCACGCTGTAGATCAAGATGAAAACAGGCGGCGCAGTTAGCATGCGTTTGAAAACTGAACGATACTGCGAAAACGGCAACGGCGCATGCGTGAGATAGAAGTGGAAGTGCGAACGTAGAGTTAAACCAAAATACCATCTCCGCATTTCGGTCGACACTCCGAACGCACCCATCGGATGTTTGCCGCTCACCTTGCGTTCGACGAACCTCACCGGTCGATCGATAAGTAACCGGTTGCTAACCGCAGCGATCTATGATCAACCGGTTAACGCATCCCTTACCATTCTAAGCAGTTGATTGGAGCACGTGATCATTAGCTGTCACGTGATTAACTAACCGGTTGTGCTCGTCGAACGTGAGCTCACTGAGCAGTGCGGGTTTGCTCTGCTAGCCACGCCATCTATTAGGGCTGTGAGTAACTATTTTAAGGAAGAAAATGAAGTTAAATTCAAAAAAAAAGAAAAACCCCGAAAAAATAAAAAAACGGGAGAAATGGATACTCAAACGTACAACCGGGAGAATGGAGTAAAAAACGGGAGTCTCCCGTGAAAAACGGGAGAGTTGGCAGGTCTGTTAGCAGGACAGTTATACATTTGGTTCACACAGTCAGCAAAAACATAGTTCTGGGATTAAAGTTATGCTTGTTTGTTTCATGAAGAAGAAAAATAAATTCTTCTCTAAAGATATTGGTTTCGCTAAAGAAAGTGCAGTGTGGAGAAGTTCTCTATGTGGACGTATCATTAGCAAACCATGACCTCCATTTTCCCAAAACTTTCAGGAAATGTATTTTTTTTAAAAGTCTTGACGTAAAATTCATTGATGAACAAAGCTTTATCTCATAATCATTCACCAAAACACATATTTTGGTGCTTCGAGGAACCTCTTTTTAAACGCAAGCAGATGAGACTGTTTCCATGAGCTCACATCTTTTGGCATTAAAAAATAGGTTCATTGTAATCTCAAAATACATGTTTGTAATACTTTCTGTTATCATGCACTTTCAATGTTATTTTTTTCCGACAATTTCTTGCCGATTGAATCTGTTTATAGTATCAGGCGTAATTTATATTTTTTTTTCTTTAATACATTACGTAAAATTAAAAATTTAAACAAGCAGTTATAAGTAAAGCTATTAAAAAAAATAATAATGCTTACATATGTAAGGCTGTCGATGCATCACAATCTAGTAATTCCTACATCGCAGAGCCCTAATAGATATAAATGTACTCTCACCTCTAATTGTTCCCCTAATTGATATTGAGATATTTTTGAAAAAAAAAAATTCTTTTTTGTGCAAAAAGTATTAAATGTTTTTTGAACTATATGCAAGTTATATATTATCATAAAACAACTTGCATTATCAAAATTAGACAGTATTTTAACATACAAGGAAGGGATGGGGGAGAAGGAAATAGCATCATATTTTATCACGTTTTGCTGAAAATTTCAATTAAAACTTCCTGAAAAGTTGGAAAAAAAAATCTAATTTTCAATTTTTCTGGACTGGAATGTAAATAAACCCCTTCAAAAAAAAAAAAAAAAAAAAAAAAAAACAAAAAAAAAAAAAAAAAAAAAAATTTTTTTCCGTTTCCCCCTGAAATTTTAAGTTTTTTCCCCCGACTTTTCATCTCTAATGGCAAGACAACGCAACACCATATGAGGCAGTGAGAAGCAATGGGGTGTAAGTGGACATTTTCAAGTCTTGAGTAAAACACTTTTAAAGATAACGTCCTTAGTAGACTTTTATTGATTTTTCTTTTAAATTCATGCTATACCGCAGCACTTACCAGAGCTACTAGTACTATCTCTTGTCCCAAGACAGAGGAGGAGTTTCCCAAACTATTTGTACTGGTTATCTCCAAATTTTTAATTTTGCCACTTACACCCCTTTGCTTCCAACAGCCTCAAATGTTTAATAACTTCTATATTTGTTGAATTTAATCTAAAAAAAAATCTGTAATGCCAAAATGACTACCATCTCTTTTTCAAATTTAAGGCTGAAATCTCTTTAAAGCAATGTAATGTATATTATGGGGGAAAGGGAGGGGGATTGTGGGAAGTTTATTTTCCACTGCATTTCTGACAAAATACACAAATTTTAATTTTTTTTTGGACACGATCGTAATTTGAACAATTATATAAGGGGAGAAAACATGAAGAGAAGGGCATTAAAACCCTTTGAGATGGGACATACTTAAAACCATTTAGGAGTAGCTATGTTACTATTTTGGAGCAAGAAAATTGTTTTGGAACATGCTGGAGCAAAAAAAAAAAAAAGCTTATATTTTAAAAGAATTAATAGATTATATTAATAGGTTAATGAATTTTATTTGAAAACTAGGAGCATTTACTTCCAATAGATTTGGTAATATTTTCAATTTATTGTAGAATAAAAAGCAACTTTACTTTTTTTTAATGTAAAAAACTCTTAAGGACGAAATTCATAATTACTAAGCAATTAAGATGAGGATATGTGATCACTCTAATGTTTTCATCAAATTTAGGTTTTTAATGTGTTTCTTTTTTTCTATGTTTTAATCTTAAGCGAAATATTGACAACCCAGAGATGAACAAGCTTTAGAGCAGGAAAACATATCAAAGTGAAATGCAGAAAAAAATATATACATAACAGTATTGATTATTGAGAACAAATAAAACATTAACAAATTTTGTTCTTTTGTAGAATTTTCCTAAAAATAATTAATAAACAATTACTCGATAATAGATAAAATTAAATTGCAAAAATAAATAAAATTTCTGAAATGAACGATAAAACATCAATTTAAAGAAGCATAGATTAAAATAACTTCCAAATTTCAAAATACGGTGAAGCACTGTTTATACGTTTCTCTTTTATACATTTTTAAAATTGGTCCCTCCAGAGTCTAATGCACATTAACCTATACCTATTATACGTTTTTTCACTTGTACGCTTTTTCGTACAGTCCCTTCAAAAACATATAAATGGTGCTTCACTGTAACTCAAACATTTCGAGGATGCAAATGCAAAAAAATCGAAATCTGAACATTATCAAGTGATTTTTGGTGAAGCACGTGCTCAATGTTGGAATGTAAAAAAGAAGTGTTTAATTCTACAAATAAGGCATCATGAAAATTAACCAAGGCACTAGAGACTTTATTAAAAGTTCTTGGAAATAATTTTAGTCTTATAAACAAATCAAAATTTTGCAAATGAAAATCATAGACATGCTAGAAATTTAGTTGGGGCAAACCTTACCTGACAGCACTGTAGAGGCTACCCCAATGTTAATCACAGCATTACGATGCTGTCAGGTTAGGTTTCCTCAACTATCGACGGTTCAAAAATAAAATGAAAAAGAAAAAGCCGTGCCAAAACACGAACTTTCAATGTTTGCCAATTAGGGACTGAACAAAAGCATTTTTCTGCTGTTCTTTTTCCTTTTCATTCAATCTTTTTCTTTTGAGTTTTTAGCATGAAAAAGTGGTCAACAGACATGATCTTTAGACAATCGTTGATTTGTTGCTAGATGATACTATTGGCAGTTATTCCCTGGGTTATTGGAGCAGTTGGGTGCAATTTGGCTGGAAAATATCACTTTTGGAGCAGGATGGAGCAAATTTTCTGTTTTGGCACTGTTGCGCCATTTGGCACAGCTGTCACACTGAGAAAACAATTTACAAAAAGCTTCAAAAGGAGAGATAATTTTGAAGGAAAATTAAAGTCAAATTTAACAAACTGACACCAAATTATTGTGAGGTTCTGAGAAGTTGAGCGACTCTGACAATTTTTTACCTCTGATTAAAGTGAAAAACCAACGTAAATAAAGCACAAATTGTGAAGAAAATGCAGCATATAGCTATTTCAAGGCTACAATGGAGCCTCTTCATCAGGGCAAAAAGCTCACCAACACAACCAAAAGTAGCGAGAGAACTGACAACAACCAAGTGGACACCGGTATTTATACTAAAGTGGGCCGACCAATAGGAATTCAGGGCACAAGAAACAACCCATCAGCATACGGCATGTCAACCCCAGACTCGGAGCAAGTGGGAGAGACAGCCAATCAGAAGCCAAGAGACAAAACGAGTGAGAGACAACAAAGAAACTGTAAAAGCAGTTATAGAAATTGCTTCCAAATGTCATGAAAAAATAGAGTTCTGGAAAAATCATTGACAACAGAATGAGAATTTTTCCAAATATAGTAAGTTTCCCAGAAATCAAGGTCATAAACCAGGGCCCAATACAGGCTGATTTTGCTACCGTTTTTCGGTATCTTCACAAAAATCTTGTTTTGAAATCGGTACTTTCACAAAAATCAAGTAATAAAATCAGTAGCTTCATAAAAACATCAAAAATTTCAAAAATTCCCATTTTAAAATATAAAATTTATTTCTCTGTTTAAAACAAAATTTACTCATAAAATAAAATTCTCAGCTGGTTATTATGAACAATCGCTTAAATAGAAACCTTTTTTAGTATTTTAACTCATTTTTAGCTGTTTCACACCAAAGTGTATTTATGCAATAGTATCACAATCTTTCAACATCTGTTTTGAGGAACCGTTTTTCTCATCATTTCCTATATTGTACACAGTACATAGCCCATTAAACTGAAACTACGATGGTATTTTTCGTACTTCCAGGGATAGAAGTGACATTTGCCAACAAAAATATAGGAAAATATAGGAATTTTCTGAAAAAAAATATAGGAATTCGATGGAAAATATAGGAATTTTCTGCAAACAATATAGGAATTTTTCAAAATAATATAGGAATATTTTGAAAAAAAAAAGGATATACAGGAATTTCGATAACAAAGCTCGCCAGTATGACTTTTTTTTTCAAAATGCAATACTACTATTCGATTAAAAACATGTAATTACACTACCTGACATAAGTGCAATACATACGCATAAATAAGTCTAAAAATACACACAAAATCAATTTTACAAACAGTAAAAGAGCGTAAAACTGTAATTTGTACTAAACATATTAAGGCATACTTCTTTAAAAATAAAAAAAAATAGACGAAACTTTTTGTAGATGAACACAAATCTTTCTTAAAATAGTTGTGTCACTAATCTAATTTTTAATGAAAGATTTTGCATGATCCGATACTGCGATGGGCAAGCTGTACAGTAGAATGCAATTCGTGAAGTTCTGCTCTAATTTATGTTATCACTTGACAATGCAGTAAAAGCCAAACTTAAAGTTTTATAAGTTGTTGAAACATGTGCTATGCTGAAATCAAAGTCACATGTCACAGTAATATCAGGGGTCAATCCAGGTTTCATTTTTTAAGTCCCCGTTATGCGAAAAAGCAAAATATTTTTTTTGAATTTTCTTTATTTTTGTGAAAAAGAAATTATTGTGAATTTCCTTTTCTTTTCTAGAAAAAAGTGTTCAGGTAAAAATTTAAATGTATAGAGTCTACTGTGTTTTTTTTCAGAAAAATCTCTGATATGATACTTTTTGACCATTTTTCCCCCCTGAAAATCCTGACTTTTCAGTACCAAATTCGATCATAGTTGAAATCCACGATTTCCCATGACTTTGAAGGACACCCAGTAAAATATATATTTGATTTAGAAATATTTGGTCATTAAAGCAAAATAATCCAGATCTAAAAAACTTGGTGGCCACCACTGTCCCAAAGTTTTGAAGTACAAAAAGTGAGGGGGGGTTAGTTTTTACTACTTTCATTAAAAAAATTAATAAATAGAACCTTGCACTTGTTTACAAAAACATGCATTTTGGAAAATTTAAGTTAAAATAGGTTTTTAAATTACTTCAAAATAAATAAATGAGAAGTCGTTAGGAAACTGCATTTTAGTAATCAAAACCGTTTCTTTAAGTTCATACCAAAGCTTCCAAATCAATGAGGATCGAATGCAATTGTGCAGATAAAATTTCACTTTTCTAGAAACTAATGCAGGGCTCTCAACACATTTTAGTTTTAGAAAAGGTTAAAAGAGGACCAATTTCAATCAAAAAGAGGACTAAAGAGGACCAGTTAGGATTAAAAAGAGGATTTTGAGAGGACCATTCATTTAAACACAAGGAAGCATCAAAAGGCAAATTAGCTGCCTGCTGCTAAATCCCTGAAAATAATTTGTTAATTAACCATAATACTGATTTTTAATGATACAATTCCTTTATCACTTTCTGCACAACTGATCTTTTTATCCATTGAATAATATTATTTACACAAACATTTGGATGGGAGGGGGGGGGGGGGAGGCACTTAGCGCAGCACTTAAGGCAGCCTCCATAGAACTAAATGGGCGTAATGATACATTTTGAATTGAACCAGGGATGCTGGTAGTCTCACTGAAGGATAGATGAAGCTGTGCTTCATCTTTCTATAGTTTAAAATTATTTTTGTGTTTTTCTGTACTGTAATGCTTCTTTAATAGCATTTATATCCCTTCTCCACCGATATGAATTCATCACACAACAAACAGATCTACTGTATTGAAAGTTTAGCTAAAAATGTCTGAAATTTTCAATCACAAAGAGAAGCAGATCACATGAGGCATAGTTTTGCAATTTTCATATTCAAAGTATATTTTCAAGAATCATAAAGCTTACATTAAAAAAAATAATCCATGATTGCAGGGCCATGAGTGCTTTGAACTTTTATGGGGGGGGGGGACAAATTCCCCCCTTTAGCAGGCATCATGCCGCCTGCCTTGTCTAGTGGTCAGAGAAGTCTGACTGCGATAGGAAGGTCCGGGTTCGAATCCCGGCTCGGACATGGACGTACTTTCTCTCTCCTGTCCTTGTCCCCTATAAACGGGTCCTTATGGCATGTGTGTACTTCAGAAGTCGGACTTCACACCAAATTACTCTACAGTTGGAAAAGTGAAGCAGTGCACCTCAAATTGCCAGCCTACTTGGCACACGACAATAACAGCAGCAGGCATCATGACAATGAAATGATGTACAAATTCAACTTCATATAATTACATAATTCAACTTTGTTTCATATACAGACGCTACTTTAAAATGTTATGTGCTCAATTGTTTAAATTTAATACCCCTCCCACACAAAAAAACAGTAATAACCGAAAATAAGCTAATGATAATCAAAATTATGTTTGGAAAACTAAATAAGCTTGAATTAAACAACACAAAAAATATTAATTTTTTAGTTATTTAAGTAAAAATTTAATCGAGTTAATCTGACGTAGCATGTCAAAATAACTTCTAATTGCCAGAAATATAAAAATATTTATAAGATGCAAAACGATTGAAAGCTCAGAGAAGCAAATTTTCACGAACCAAGTTTAATGTTGGCATGCTTCCATAAAATAAATTTATTTATTTTCTACTAAATTAAACCTAAAACGTGCTAATCTAAGTTGGAATATGGGAAAATAACATTCGATTGGGCAAAATATTTTAATATTTACATGATTCAAAAAGATTGAAATTTCAAACATTAAAAGCAATTTTCCCGCGAAGTCCGAGTAAGTTCAATGTTACCATGGTTTCCAAAATAATTCCAACGTTAATTATTGAAATTAAATGAAAAATAAGCTAATCTAAAGTAGTATATGTCAAAATAACTTCCAATTGTCAAAAACATCTAAATGTTTACAAGATGCAAAAGGATTGAAATTATTTTCCGCGAAGTCCGAATAAGCTCAATGTTGTTATTGTTTTCAAAATATTTCCTTCGTTAATTATTGAAATTAAACGAAAAATAAGCTAAACTAAGGTAGCATATGTCAAAATAACTTCCAATTGTGTAAAACATCAAAATATTTACAAGATGCAAAAGGATTGAAATTTCCAACGCGAGAAGCATTTTTCCGCGAAATCCGATTAAGTTCAATGTTGCCATGGCTTCCAAAATAATTCCTTCGTTAATTATTGAAATTAAACGAAAAATAAGCTAATCTATAGTAGCATATGTCAAAATAACTTCCAATTGTCAAAAACATCAAAATGTTTACAAGGTGCAAAAGTATTGAAACTATTTTCCGCGAATTCCGAATAAGCTCAATGTTGTTATGGTTTTTTAAAATATTTCCTTCGTTAATTATTGAAATTAAACGAAAAATAAGCAAAACTAAGGTAGCATATGTCAAAATAACTTCCAATTGTGGAAAACATCAAAATATTTACAAGATGCAAAAGGATTGAAATTTCCAACGCGAGAAGCATTTTTCCGCGAAATCCGAGTAAGTTCAATGTTGCCATGGCTTCCAAAATAATTCCTTCATTAATTATTGAAATTAAACGAAAAATAAGCTAATCTATAAAAACATATGTCAAAATAACTTCCAATTGTCAAAACATCAAAATGTTCACAAGATGCAAAAGGATTGAAATTTCAAACGCGAGATGCAATTTTCCGCGAAGTCCGAATAAGCTCAATGTTATTGTTATGGTTTCCAAAATATTTCCTTGATTAACTATTGAAATTAAACGAAAAATAAGCCAATCTATAGAAACATACGTCAAAATAACTTCAAATTGCCAAAAACATCAACATGTTCACAAGATGCAAAAGGATTGAAATTTCAAACGCAAGATGCAATTTTCTGCGAATTCCGAATAAGCTCAATGTTATTGTTATGGTTTCCAAAATATTTCCTTCATTAATTATTGAAATTAAACGAAAAATAAGCTAAGCTAAGGTAAGCACATGTCAAAATCACTTTGGATTGTAAAAAGAATCAAAATATTAACAAGATGCAAAAGGATTGAAACCTCAAACACGAAAGCAATTTTTCGCGATAAATCATATCGAATATATATGTTCAGAAAATTGCACTAATGAAATATTTTTAAAAGAATTACAAGCACAATCCAAACAATAAATAAATTCAAGCAATAAAGAAACTTTTTATACTTTTTCAAGGTTTTCAAACACTAGAAAATGTGTGTGTGTGACCTTCCCCCCCCCCCCCCCCAAGAACTTTTCAAGGTTTTTCATGGGCGTACGAACTTCGTTTAACACGCGCTGCGGCGGCGTGCTTGGGGCTTGGGAGAACAGTAACTTTTAACGAAATGAAAAACTTTTAAAATCTGATATTTAAGTAAAAACAATATAAAAGCGAACTAATCAGACCATAATGTTAAAAGTCTAAAGCGGACTTTACCATAAAACACGGACTTTGGCGGGAAAAGCGAACCATTTGGGAGCCCTGCACAGTAGGAAAGATAAAATGGCGGCTGCACGTGGATCGCGGAAAAGGCGGTAGCCAAAAGTCGTGGGGAAAAGTAAAAAAAAAAAAAAGGAATCGGAAACTGAAAATATAGGAAAATATAGGAATTATAGGAATTATAGGAACTTTTTCAGAAATATAGGAAAATATAGGAATTATAGGAACTTTTTCAGAAATATAGGAAAATATAGGAATATAGGAACGCTGCGATGCCTGTACTTCTTAGGTTTTTAGCTCCCCCCCCCCCCCAAAAAAACTGAAACCTGATAAAAATAATACTAGATGACATTTACACTTTTGGAACTAAAATTTCACTCATTCTACTTCTCTTTTGCAAAAATGAGGATGCCTCTTTCTAAAATTTCACAAAAACAGTGCTAATGATCAAAAAAACTTTCACAAAAATAGAATGATGCAATACTTTCACAAAAATAGGTAGCGAGAAAAAATCCTGGATTGGCCCCTGTAAACCGAAGAACATTTACAAATAATCTTTGCAGATGAAAAATCAAAACAATGACCAGCAGTCCAACAAAGCTGAACGATGGAAGAATGAGCAAGTTCTTTGCATTTAACATAATTTTCGTGCTCTTCCAGATGGTGCTTGTGCTCTGAATTCCTGTTGATTGGCCCTCTTTGGTATAAATACTGGTGTCTACGTGGTTGTCGGTTCTCTCGCCACTTTCAGTGGTGTTGGTGAGCTTTTTGCACTGATGAAGAGGGTCCATTGTAGCCTTGAAATAGCTATATGCTATATTTTCTTCACAATTTGCGCTTTATTTACGTTGGTATTCACTTTAATCATATTGTAGCACAACGCCTATATGATAATTTTTCATTTAATGTTTACCTCTGTTTCGGTAAATAGGGAGGGCTAATTGGCGCTAAGTTGAGTTGTGAAACTTTCTTAGTAGTTTTTCACTAAACTCCCTTAAAACAGGTAAACATAGTCAAGCTAACAGCTCAACTAACCAGAGCTGCACTATAAAAACATAAAAATAATATCTGGAGCAATATTTCATCATAATATTTCTCTACAGAGTGGTTCGAAACTGTTCGTGCACCTCTCCACCTTTATTTTCAGCATCATGTTTGTTGTGGTTGAAAGTTTGTTTTGTATAGATAGTCTTAAGAACCACAAACACTGATGGAACACCACCCATGTCATAACGTGGTGCTATATTCTTGCGGATGTTTTGTGGGACGTAGGGGGGACTTGGAGACTTTTTGCCGAAAATCATCCGAGAGCATTTCGCTATATTCAGTTGTGTTACGACATGGATAGCATTCTAAGGATCTTTATAATTCTTAAGACAAGGTAACTACTGTGTATAACAAACATTTAACTACACCTACATATTTCTGAAAATAAAGATTGAATCTAGCAGGGCTGATGAGAGGCCATGTCAGCCTAGTCTGAAACTAGAGGCCCGGTTCAGAATCATAGCAATATAAATTTAATAAGTGTAATGGCATTGAGAGGGGGGAGGGCTGGAGGCTGAAAAACTTCTAGAAGCTTGACTAAAAAAGGAACAAACAATTATCAAAATGACAAACAATATATTTGTTCATGCTCGTAAAAAATTGTAACTTACTTTCCAAGTTCCTAATCCAATAATTGGAATTTCTTTCCCATTACTCAGTTTCACTGTTGGAGCTTTGTTTGACATTCTAAAAAATGAATACTTCATTAAACCTCATTATACAGCTAGTTAGACAATATAAGCTTGTCAGTCAAAACCACGAGAAAATTTTGGACCAAATGGGAAAACACCATAGACTCATACCTGCTTGTAAACATTTGTTGAAGGTAGTTGCATCATCACCTGATAATTGCTAATTAATATTAAATATAGATTATCTCTAAAATATGCAGATAAATAAATGAAATAAGTTCACCTTTTGCTTTTGTGGATACATGATTGAAAGCAAAAGGAACCATTATACAAAAAATTTCGCCTATCCATTGTTGATTTTCATGCCTGAAGATAGTTTTGGGTTGTGTGTGCAAATACTTTATATTTTTATCTTAATAAAATTATTCATAGCACACATGCAGGACCTAAAAGCAGAATATTTTGGGATATTCTGCAATGCAAAGTTACAAACTAAAATTGTTCTGCAATATGAATACAAATAGCATAAAATAAATTAAGAGTATTATCAAATACCTTTGTGATCTCAGCACTTTGTGTAAATTATAAGCTGAATAAGAATAATTTGCAGGAATTTTAGATCAACTTCTAATTGAGGAAATCTGCAGAAATGGTACAAAGCTTCTGCAAAATGCAAAATTGCACTTTTTATTTGAAACCAAAACTCTACAGAAATCTATAGAATTTCTTTAAAAAAATTATTTGATTTCCCCCTTACGTTTGAACAGAATTGTTCGGCAGTTCAGGCATCTTTTCTGCAACATAAGTCGCAAATTTAGCAGTATTCTGCTTTCTGGTATACCAAAGCATGAAAAACCTTAACCTTAATCAGGTTCTAAAATCTTAGCCTACTTTATTTTTGACAAAAGCATCAAAGTAGGTTCACAAATATATCCTTAATTTTTTCCTATTAAAAACAAATAAATTTTAACATTGAACAATAAATATATTGAAAAATTTTGGATTTTAAAATAACGAATGCAAAAAAGCTACAGGAAGTTAAAAAGGACAATTTTGAATAAAATTAATTCCGAGCTCAAGGATCCCCTTAAAAATATTGCGGTTGCATAAATGAAATCTTTTCTACTAGAGTACGAAAATTCCACATTTCAGATTTAAAAATAAGGAACTTTTCCATTAGCCGAGCGCAAACAAAAATTGCCAAATGATTATGCCCAAACCTAAGGGATTATTTGCCAAATAGATACCGAAATCTGCCAATTTTCTTACAACCCTTGTTTGACGCATTCGCTTGGCGTAATCATTTGGTGAATTATCACTTGCCACCAGCCTACGGAAAAGTACCAAAAAAAAAAACCTTTTCCTGTTCTTAAAACGTTAGTTTCCAAAAAAAACAAACTTCTGATTTTTTCTCTGGAAATAGTGAAGAAACTTTTTCCTTTTTAACATTTTCTAGTTATGAAAATCATACAAACTATTCAATTTCTTTCAACAATATCCTATTTTTTTTTTTTTAATTTCCTTACATCACAACTGGCATTTTCTTCTTTTATTCACTTTGTGATTGGTAGATGCATGATTTATTATTGAACAATTACTTCCTGAATGCATTATGGGATGAGTTTTATGAATTGTGATGATGAAATTCATAAAAAAAATAGAGGGCAAAATTCTCATCTTAGTTTAATAAATATTACTGCTTCTTTTTTTTTTCACATGCAAAAAGTATTTTTCTTTCTCTCTTTCTGACTGGATATTCATTGTACTTGATAATTATTTATACATTAAAGGCTTTAAATATTCTGCTCAAAATTTCTTTTATACCATTACTGAATAAACACTGCATTGGAAAACTTAGTAAAGTTGTGAAATTTTGCACCAACAGTAGTTTCTGTTGAAATAGAAAAAGAGAGCTAGTTTTACAAACTCAAAGTTGGTACATAGAAAAAAAAGGCTTGTTTAGTAATTTGAGTTTGTTTTTTTTTTTATAAAAAAAACCGAATCACATTTCCAAAATTCTTCACAAAAAGAAAAAAAGGATTTCAAATGCCTTGAGAATTTTGGCTACTTTTCAAAACTCCACACTCCTTTTAGCTAAATCGAGATTACCTTCCCAAACACTGAACCCTATGGACATTTCCAATTACAAAACTCTTTTCTTGAATCCTTAGATTTCAAAGAATATTTGGAAAGTAGGAATGGAAAGATGAGATAAGTCACATGAGATAAGATCAATAGCTGGTATGTGACCTTCAGAGTGACTAATAACTTTCTCTCTCAGCTTGAATACAGGTTCTGGTTGTTTATTGAAAGATAAGAGAGGAGGGGGGAAAAACACTTCTTTGCGCTTGAGAGATAGGACACAACTATGCTATCATTCTTGCTTTAAGAAATAGGGAAGCATGTGTTAATGGTGGGATTTTTGGGAAGCTACAAGAAGAAATATTTTAAAATATGTATACATTATGTAGTAACTTTTTTTTAAACTCTAATCCATCAAATTCACCTCCTAAGGGCGGGGGGGGGGGGGAGCAATTGCCTCCTCACTTCTGAAAGAAAAGGGGCCTTGGCGCCTCTACTCTTTACAGTTAAAAGATAATGATAGATTAAAAAATGAATTTCACAAAAGAAAATAAGCGAAAAATTCTTAAGAGGGCAAGGGGAAAGTCTAGTGGCCATCAGTCTCTTTTTATGATATATTCCACAATTTTCGAAATGATTAGATAAGATCTTTTTGCAAAACCAGTAATATAGCCCAATTAAATTATTTAAAAAAAAACACGCTCTAGGGGCCAAGCCCCCTAACCCCTACACTTCTTTTGACACCCCAGTTTTTTGGTGCACCAGCCGCCTATGAAATCTATTAATGAAAAATTATGTATTGCCTAATGACCCAAACTAAACCATATCAATATTAGTAGTTAGATCTGCCTCTTATCAGGCTAGTCATTTTAGGGGTGGGGGAGGGGTCACAAGAGAAGACCTTCCAAAAATAACCCTCCCAAAAAAATTCAGTGGCAGTCTACGCCTTGAACCCCTTTTAAGGGTACGAGCATCCTTGTTCAAATGTCCTCAGGGCCGGATTTGGAAGTGTGGAGGCCCCTAATTAGGGTCCGAAAAGATCATCATATTTTCGAAAATATCCGATACTTTGATACATACCGGAATATTTTGATATATATATGTATATATCCGATATTTTCAACCTGTGAAAGTTGGGATATTTTGTAAAGATTTTCCTGTGGGGGCCCCCGGGGCAGTATCCCCGCCTGCCCTCCCCTAAATCTGGCCCTGAATGTCCTCCCCACCCCCATTTATATTTTGCTCCTGTACTGAAATAAAATGAATAAATGTATTTTTTACAGCTAAAATACTGTAAAAGGAGCAAAAATATATTTTAAAAAAATCAAATATATTTTGTAACACAATTTAATATTTTAAGTAAAATCTATTTTTTTTCTGCCACAGTATGACTATTTAAGTAGTAAACCTCCACAACTTTCATTAGAAACCAATTATGAAGACAGATAGAGATAATTTAAACGTCCCTCTGGCCTTGAAATTGAAAATACACATAAAATTTAGTCAAGCATATTAACACTTGATACAAAATGTCAAACATTCTGAAGGTTTAAAAGTCAGTATGGTACATTTCTTTTCTTTCCCCCCAATCTCTCATCTCAGGGTTAAAAAGTCTAGTGTTTTTTTTTTTGAACAATCACAAACTGCTTATTGTTTGACTGTTGGATGATGTCTTTTGATTTTTCAACTGCCTTCCTCTGCAACACCACCTTTAACCGTCCGCTCCCGATGCTGCTCCTTTAGTGAGCAAAGTTTCCAGGTTGTGTCCATATCCAACACACATGCATACATACACCCACACGCCTACATACACACACATCTGCTCAGCCTACACTCATGAACGCTTACACACACACGAACCCATACATACAAACACGCCTGAAACGCTTGTGATTGGGAAAAATTAAATTTGAACTCAAGATGCAAAAAAATTCATTTTTTTTTTTTGTTTAAATAGAATCAATCACCATTATGTTCTTTTTACATATCATCACCTACTCTGAAATGGTTTTCACTCTTCTAAAAAATGTCAAGAAATACTTTCAACAATTAGGAAAAATTATAGCAATATCTCCGAGGACAACTTTTTTTCCCTAGAAAAAATATTCTTTAGAACATCAAAACATATGCAATACAATGTTGTTCTAACTTATCTTATAACCATTTTATTCTAATATGATGTATGGGGCTCAGTTATCACACATTGAATGTTTTTTAGCTTTTAACCAGGCAGCGCTGATGCGAGCAGGAGCACAGAGTAAAATTTACAGCTCGGTAAATAAGACCTTCCCACCTTTTCTTCCGACATTACTATATTAAAATACGGTAAGGGGTGTAAAACCCGAATTGTCAGGACGCCTGTTCACCTCACCAATATTTTCAAACATTGAATGAGTATATCCAATGGTAAATTTAAATAGAAACTTCTGTGTCATTAAAAATCGATAAGCTAAATAAAACTTCATTCCTTAGTATTGCTCAATGAAATGAAAATAATTGCATTCATTAATTATAACCATACCTGCAGAAATGTCGGATACTTCGAACACAATTTGCTTTGAATGACACGATTTTAAAGCGATTCTACAACTACCCGGCTTCGCAGTGTCAACAGCAACTTCAAAACCTCGTGTGTGTTCCGTACGAAAAAAAAAAAAAGATAGCAGAAGCAAGTAATCCATAGACTAAGAAGTAATCTGATATCAGATTTGACTGTTGCCACTATCAAAAGAAAAGTTTAAATGGTTTCTTTTTTCACTTCCTTTTCATACAACTAGCGCCACCTCGTAGACTACGAGCTACGACCAAACTAATAACCCCCCCCCCACCCGATGTAAAAAAAAAAAAGAGCAACGAGAGGGGGTGGATTGTTCTTTTTCGGGTTTTCAGGCCCTAGATTTTGTGGGGAGGGGGAGTCTTCGGTTTTTTCAGGGGGATACGCCATTGCTCTACAGGCAATCCAGAAAGGTTGCTCAGTTGCTCCCAACTTGTTTGTTACATACACAACTCGCTAGACCATTTTCTCAACTTAAATAAGAATTGCTTCATGTAGTGGCAGATGTTTTCATTTCGGATGGACCCAGCATAACCAAGCTCAGCCTCCTCCCCACTTTTTTTTTTTAATTTGAATTTTTTCGTAGGGGAAGCAACAGTGCAAGGGTTTGACGTTAGGTGAGAGGATGAGTTTCAGAACTCGGCCCCAGAGTTTTCCGAATTTCCAAAATAGTGATTTTAAATGTTCTTCAGTGATGTTAGGAGTATGGAAGGTTCGGGAGCCTTACCTGTAATTCCGTAAGCTTTTACACACGTGATTATGAGTCCCATTTGGGGGAAGATACAGGGACTGTTCCGAAAATCTCTCGATATTGAAGTTCCAAAAACGTAATTTTAGACACATTTGTTAATGAAAAAAGGAAGGGGGAGGGGAGGGTTCCGGGGGATCTGCCCCAGAAATTTTTCGAAATGGAACTCTTAAAAACGCAATTGTAGGCCACTTTTGATGACGCTACAAGAAGGGATTGAAATGGGAACTCTGCAGTAGAATTTTCGTAAATTGAAATTCCAAAAACGCAATTTTAAGCGAATGTTGGTGATATTAAGAACGAAAGCAAGTTTTGGGGACCTTCTTTGAAAATGTTTCGAAATTGAAGTTTTAAAATCCCGATTGTAAAGCTATCCTTAAACTGCCTTTATGGAACTTCGATTTCGAAAAATCCTAGTCCGGGGCAAGTTTGAAAGTGGGCCACAAATGCGTTTTTAGAATGTTATGTAAAGAAATGGGGGTCGAAGATGAAACTTCCGGAAATTTTTTGATACTGAAATTTCCAAAACGCAATTCTAGATGATCTTCGGTAATTTTAAAGGACTCGGGGTCCAGGTGGTCTAGAGAGGGCAATATATGATACTTTTTGCACCGAACCAAGATTTGGTTTTCACACTTTGCTATTTGAGGTCCCCGAATGGCTAAAATTGTTTTAGCAAATGGCCAAAACTGTAATGTTTGGCTAGAAGAGAGCTCCGAAAATCGCTAGTCCTAAGGTAGCCCTTTGTCAATAGGTTCTGGGGCTCTAAGGGGCCCAGAACCAATATAAGCATTTGAAACTAAGTTTGATTTACGGAGAAATTTCATAAAATTGAAAACAAAGCTCAAAAACTTTCGGGCCCCCTTCCGACTCTGCCCCCGCCCCTCCCAAAATCCAGGTCTAACCCAAAAACTTCTCTTGATTGTCTTTTTCCGAGCTCCGGTAGAAAATTTAAAGCTCTACAACTTTGTCAGGGACAATTTTTATGAATGCTGATCCTGGGAGGCACTTAGGAGCAAATGTTTGGCAAAAAGAGGGAATTTCTCAGAAAAGCATCGATTTTTCATATTATATACCCTGAAAATTTGACAAATATGTGTAGTTTTATAGGAACTTTATTTAACTTGAGTTCTTATTTTAAACTCATTTTCTCCACCTTTTTCGACATATATATAAAAAACTCAAAACTTGCTTCCCCCCTCCCTCCCATCTTTAGCTCACCCCCCAGGGGCGTTGACTTTTAGTATGTTTGCTTACTAAATACCCCTAACAATATTCTGAAGTCAAAAATTATCGCATATTCCATGCACGCTATAATGTGTTCATTGATTGGACTATATGCCAATAATCGATAACGGGGCTAAGTAAAGAGACATATTAAGATTTTTATCACAAGTGACTTGTATGTTGTGAACCATTCTTTTGCTTATAGCTCAGCAACTAGACCACTTAGAGACTTTGGAATTTTACTAAATGATTTGTTTCATCTTAAGGTACAACTTAACGCTTAAATAAAAATTTTGTTTAAAAAATGAAAAACTTTAAAATAACAGAATTTTTTAAAAAAATACTAAGCACTTTTCATGATGCACTCAAAAGGACAAAATAACTTTTCTGGGTCAGAAAGGACAATTTAAGCATTCCTGTAGTTTTCAATCATTCCAAGAAAAAGACTTCACTAACGAAGAAAAGTGCGCTCAAGTCATTTCAAACCAAACTTTCCCATTAAGAAAAATATGCATGTTTCAACACTCAAATTTATGATTGAAGGCTAGATAATGATAAAACATTCTCTACATGACTTGAGCCGCACTTTTCTTCGTTTGTAAAACCTTTTTCTTGGAATGATTGAAAACTACAGGAATACTTAAATTGTCCTTTCTGACCCAGAAAAGTTATTTTGTCCTTTTGAGTGCATCATGAAAAGTGCTTAGTATTTAAAAAAAAATTCTGTTTTTTCAAAATTGATGTTGATTTCAGGCTATCTTTGGTGACAGTAGAGCAGCGTTTCGTAAATTGTGTTCCGCGGAACCCCAGGGTTCCACGGAGCTCTCTAAGGGGTTCCATGAGATTTGTATGTTTTCTTTCCACACCTTTCAAATTTGTCTCTTAAACTTCCTTTTACTCCAATTTAATGTTATTTTCTCATTATTGGCAGTTTTAATGTGAGTTAATAGTTTACTCTCTAAATGTCTCCAACAGTGGTAAAATTGAAACCAGAAAAAAAAAGAAAAAATTAAAAATCGCCAAGTTTGTCGTAAAGTTGGCGACAAAACTTGGCGACCGAAAGACTGGCGATGTATCGCCAAGTGTTCGCCAAATTATAACACCACTTGAGTTTACATCGATATTAACAGTGATTTCCCCCCCGAAAAGGGGCAAACGACCCCCTTTAGAGCATCCGAATGCAACCAAAAATGGAGATGCACAACTAGACCCCACTAGGAGTCGAAGAACATAATTTCAACTTTCTAGGACATTCCGTTCTTGTGAGTTATGCGACATACATACGCACATACGCACATACATACAGACGTCCCGAGAAAACTCGTTGAAATTAACTCGGGGATCGTCAAATTGGATATTTTGGTTGTCTGTACGTTCCGATGCATATATCCACGTGTGGTCGGGTTGAAAAATAAATTCAACATGTATGAGCAAAATGGAAATTAAGGTCGATTTTTGAGTGAAAGTTTTTTCGCGAAAACAATACTTCCTTTTTACTTCCTTTTACAAACGAGCTGATGTGTGCATCACATGACTTCCTTTCACTCCAATTTAATGTCATTTTCTCATTATTGGCAGTTTTAATATGATTCAATAGTTTACTCTCTAAATATCACCAACAGTGGCCAAATTGAAACCAGATATAAAAATAAATAAAAAAAATTAAAAAAAAACCGCCAAATTTGTCGTTAAGTTGGCAACAAAACTTGGCGACCAAAAGACTGGCGATATATCGCCAAGTGTCAGCCAAATTATAACACCACTTGACATTACATCGAAATTAACAATCATTTCCCCCTAAAAAGGGGCAAAAGACCCCCCCCCCCTTTGGAGCATCCGAATGCAACCAAAACAGAAGGTGCACAACTAGACCTCACTAGCAGTCTACGTACCAAATTTCAACTCTCTAGGACATTCCGTTCTTGAGTTATGCGACATACATACACACATTCACACATACGCACATACAGACGTCACGAGAAAACTCGTTGTAATTAACTCGGGGATCATCAAAATGGATATTTCGGCTGTCTGTACGTTCCTAGGTATGTATCCGCGTGTGGTCGGGTTGAAAAAAAAACTCAACATTCATTTGGGGGTGAGCAAAATGGAAATTAAGGCCGATTTTTGGGTGAAAATTTTTTCGCAAATACAATACTTCCTTTTTTGTAAAAGGAAGTAAAAAAGAAGTATTTATTGTATTCGCGAAAAAAATTTCACGCAAAAATCGGCCTTAATTTCCATTTTTCTCACCCCCGAATGAATGTTGAGTTCTTTTTTCGACCCGACTACACGTGGATATATGCCTAGGAACGTACAGACACCAGAAATATCCATTTTGACGACCTCCGAGTTAATTACAACGAGTTTTCTCGTGACGTCCGTATGCACGTATGTATGTGCATATGTGTGTATGTGTGTAAGTATCTCGCATAGCTCAAAAACGGTATGTCCTAGAAAGTTGAAATTTGGTACGTGGACTCCTAGTGGGGTTTAGTTGTGCACCTTTAATTTAGATTGTTCATTCATTGCATTCGGATGTTTCTAAGGGGGTCTTTTGTCCCTTTTTTGGGGGAAATCACTGTTAATTTCGATGTAAACTCAAGTGGTATTATAATTTGTCGGACACTTGGCGATACATCGCCAGTCTTTTGGTTGCCAAGTTTTGTCGCCAACTTGGCGACAAATTTGGAGATTTAAATTTTTTTTTTTAAAATTTGGTTTCAGTTTGGCCACTGTTGTTGATATTTAGAGAGTAAACAATTGAATCACATTAAAATTGCCAATAATGGGGAAATGCCATTAAATTGGAGAAAAAGGAAGTCATATGATGCACACATCAGCGCGTTCGTAAAAGGAAGTAAAAATCGAAAAAAATAAAGCCTTATCAAAAATACATTTACTCTTACTTTTGCAACTAATCTAAGCATTATTACCCATTCTCGCCTAAAATAATGCAAAATTTTTGACTATCAACAATAGCATGAAATGGTGACTTTAATGTTTTAACTTCGAATTTTTTTCGAGATCAATCCTAAAAAGCGCCTATTTTTCACCTAATGTCTCGAAAAATCACATAAAACTAGGTTTTAAAATCTTCAATTTTGAAAAAGTTTCAGAAGAAGCTATTGACTCCCTAATATCGCCAAAAATAGTTTAAAAGTGACTTCAATGCTGAACTAATTTCAGGAAAGCGCCCTAAATCCATCTCCTACAGCGTTACCAAATATTGTCATAAATTATGATTTTTGACATCAATTTCAAATATTTTGCCCTTGATAAGCCACTCTCCTAGTATCTATGGCAAGGTCGTAGTGGCCTGATCGGTAAGGTATCGGACTTGTGACCGGAGGGCCCCGGGCTCGATCCTCGCTGGTTGAAGATCCACCGTCTTCATGAATGTTGACTGGGGGACGTTAAATATGCTCTTGGTCACAAAGCCCTCCAGGTGAAACGATACCACAGGGGGTGCTGGACCAGAGATTGCTCGGTTACTGGTCTCATTTCAAAAAATCAGAGCTGTCTTTAGGGTTTAATTCAACTGGTTAAGCCACAAATAGTGGTAGGTATGGGGGACTTTGGAGTGAAAAGCATCTATGACAGCAGTTGAAAGGACAATTTAAGCATTTAAAGAGTGATGACCATTTTAAGGAGAAGTACTGTTCACGAGGGTCTAAATGGTTTAGTTCTGTCAAAGGCCCCTATATATACTTCGACTCTAGTTCTGTCTGAAGGAACACACAGTGACATCAAAAACTCTGATTTGTAAATAAATAAAAAAAATGTTAAAAAATAAGAGATGTTTCAAAATTTTTAATTTTAAGGTTAAAATTTTTTTTTTAAATAAGTTTAAGGGAATTATTAACACTTTCGTAAGTAAAGCACATAAGTATTTCTTCTCCTAAGTAAGAAGATATTTTAATCATATAACTCATGCATAAATTCTGAGGTTATTTATCCCTTTTAAAAATTCTGAGTATTTCTCAGAATCACAAATAGGAGTGTATTGGTATTTTACAATAAGAAATAATGATTTGCAATCATCAATAATTAAAATGATCTATAATTATGTGTATTTAATTAGCAATTTAATAACAAATGGTTAATATGATGTTCTTTTTGAGTTAAAAACCTGGGCATTCTCCGAAACAGAATACTGGCTACCCAACTGCAAACTATTGAAACACCAGGTGTTCCACGAAAAAAGTGAGCATTAAAATGGATTCCACTAATCAAATAAATTAAGAAACGCTGCAGTGGAAGATCGAGTTTTCCCTGGGAAACTTAAGTTCTAAATATGCAATTTTAGGCTATCTTTGGTGACAAAAAGGAAATTGAGAAGACTCGATGGATTTCTGATTTCTCCCGAAATATCTCGACGATGCAACTGAAATACAACTCAGGATATGTTTGGTAATGATTGAGGTAAAGGGATGGAGAGGGCATTCCCCACCTTTTTTTTTTTTTTTTTTCAAAACTGGGGTCAAATTTAGATTGTCTTTGGAAAGAAAGAATTTAGATCTTCTCCCCTGAAAGATTTTCGACATGAAAAACGCAAAGGTTATCTTTGAGACTTTTAGAGATAGGGAGTGGTTAAGGATCTCCCTCCGGAATTTTTCAAAATTGAAATCTTTGGCAGTCACGTGAGAGGGTGGTGGTTCGGGGACCCTCCTGCAGACATGGTATGAAAATGATGTCTTAAAAACGCCGAAATAAATGGATACGTTTTTAGAATAATTTTCCATTGTTACTTCAATCGAATAACTAAACCTTTCTTCAATTTGGAGGAGAATTAAGGAGTGTAGCATTTAAAAAACGCATATTTTCAGACTGACAAAAAAAAAAAAAAAAAAAAAAGGGAAAATGAAAGAAAGAGAATGGAACGTAATTTTCTACCCAATGATCTGCATCTGTTAAAATTTTTTTATTTAAAGATTTCTTTTTAAAGAATTACGATTCTTTTTCTACATTATTTTCTTTTTTAAATTGTCTCTGCTTTGTTTTCCTAGACTCGTTCTTTTCTTCTCTTGAGTAAGGGTTGTTATTTTTATCACCATCATTATTTACTTATTCATTTTTTTTTTTGAAGCTAAACGGTAGGATATTATTTGTGATCAAACGTAAACCAAATAATAATAGTTACCTTAATTAAACTTATTTTTTCCGGATAATGGCCCTGGCCCCTTAAGAAGGGCCCGTCTCTTATTATATGCCCTTATGCAGCGAATTCCAGCGCATGTTGTCATTTACAGCAAACGAGGCAGCCGCGAAAGGAAGCTAGATACTTCAACCCAGGATCATTATCCCATGTCACCGTCACTCTCAGAGACGTAGCGTGACCAAATATATGGGGGGAAGGGGGACACCAGGAATTTCGCCAAGAAAGGTATTGCTGACCGCCCCCTCCCCCAGTTTTCTGAAATCGGGTCACTAATTTAATGATCGAAGCAAGAAAAAAAAAGAAAAAGAAAAGAAACCTTTGCGATCTCAAGAAAATGGAACAGAAATAATAAGTGAACAAATATAATAAAGGTTTCAAAAAGGTTTTTTTTTCGGCGAAATTTCGAAAGCAAATGCAATCTTTGGATATTATTTAGGAACATCCAAGGTTCTGCATTATGATTTACCTAACTGATGGCAGCTGAAATGAATGTTTCGAACATTTTTTTAAAATTTCGATCTGGAAAAGCTAAAGCAGTCAAATAATTTTGGAAAAGAAAAACTAATGGAGAATTTTTCAGAAGATTTTTATCAATAATTTAATCAAATTAAAGAGATGGAGACATTGCCAAAAAAAGATTGGGGAAAGAGGTCCCGAACTCCATCCCTTCAACTCACGCTATCAAATCTAGCCTTGAAGATCAATTTTGAAACTTTGACTTTGAAAAAGTCTCCGAACCCCACGTGTTCTCCTATCGCCATCAAAGATGGTCTAGAATTGCGTAAGGACTTCAATTTCAAGAAGCATCTAGGAGTGCTCCCCTGCCCAAACTTTCGAAAAACAGCTCTGCCCCATCCTTAAACATCGTACAAAATTCCATTTTTAGGACTTTGAGTAAATTCCGAAGGTCCCCGAACCTTTCCTACCTCTAATATCACCAAGGACTGTCTAAAATTTCGCATTTATGGCTTAGATTCTGATAATATTTCTGGGAAGAGGCCCCGAACCCTGATAATATCATTGAACATCTTATATATGATTCTTTTAGCCTGTTTTTCTGTCGCTACACGAGATCTTATTTATTCCTTTATAAAATTCCATGATTTACTCCTCTTTTTAAATTTTTTCGTGTCTGCTAATGACGAAAAATGAATCCACGGTCTAAATACCGCATTCTTTTTTTTTTGTCAAAAAAAAAAAAAAAGTTCTTTTTCCTATTTTTACTGTACATTACTTCACAGCCGAGAGCGAAGACACATTGGTTCGGTCGGATAAAGCACCGTTGTAATAAGAGGAAGGGTTTGGGTTCAAACCTGGGTCGAAAAATATCGTTTTGATGGAGTTTTTTTCTTTAGCAGAATTGTTATCCAAGTCTCCATTGATATGCAAAATTATATTCATAGCAGAATTCTACGCAGCAGTTCTGCTGTTGTTAAAATCAGGAAACGAAACATTGATTTTAACACTATCAATCGCAGTTTAACTTTTAAAATATTTTTAAAAAGTAGAAACGTAAATTTTATTTTATTTACTGCTTTACTGCGCATTGGTTTAGTCTACAGGATCTTATGGTTGCATTGAACTCAGAAAATTCTTCCTTTTAGTTGCTTCACGTGGGTCAACCAGTCTTCTAAAATTGCTTTTCTGGAATTTCAATATCGGAATATTAGCGAAGACAGGCCTCGAACCTCCCCTCACACTAACATTACCAAAGATGGTCTAAAACCCACATTTTAACAACTAAGTTCGAAAAATTAATGGGGGAGCGTCCGCCCTCCCCCCCTATAGCGCCAACATCATTTAAAATAGCCTTAAATTTCGTTTAAGAGCTTGAATTTTGATTAATTACAGGGGTAAAGCTTCCAAAAACTTCCCCTAGCATCATTGAAATTCGAATAAAATTGTTTCTGGATTTCCAATTTCGAAAAATCGTCGGTCCTCAAGACGATATCAAACACGGCCCACAATTGCATATTTTAGATTGTTTATTTTAGAAAAATTCTGTAAGTGAGCTCCCGGATCTTTTCTCCTCTAAACATCTTTTAAAATCGTCTAAAACTTTTTGAACCACAATTTTGAAAAATTTTCGATGGGAGAACCCCCAAAGCCCCTGTTCCTTAATGTAATTAGAGGCAAAATATAACAATTGTGTTTCTAAAGTTTCAATCTTGAAAAATGGCTGGGGAAACGCCCCCAGACCGCTTTTCCACCTTAACATTAGCAAAGATCGTCTAAATGCAATTTTAAGGCCATACAAATTATAAAAAATAGATACTCTTTCTTATTTTTGTGCCAATTTCTTATAGTTCTGGGGACAAAGGTTAAGTGTCCATCAAGTTGGAGGGGGGGGGGGGCACGTGCCCCCTCGACGCCGCTACGCATCTGGTCACCCTAAATCAGTGATTCTCAACCGGAGTTCCGGCGGACTGGAATCGGTCCGCAGAAAAATTTGACGGAGACTTTTGTTCGTCCGCGTTAAAAAAGTTTTCTTAACTGAAAAAAGAAAACGCCATAATAATAAATATTCTATACCTCTTTTACGCGAATGTTGCGATTAATTTTCGCAGTTTCCTATAATTTCTAAGCAACGTTTATTACTTATGTATCATTATTACAATAATTGCTTGCCTTATTTATTTATTTATACGGAAGATACACAGCTTCACATACATAGAGAACTGAGCCTCCGGACTTCACCAGTCCTACTGGTGTCTCCGGACATACAAGAACGGATTCAAGGGGGGGGGGGGGCGATGGGGACGATCGCCCCCTCCTTGAGCCGAGATGCAGGAACTCCCCTTCGGAATATTTTCGAGACTGAAGTTTCAAAAACGTTAATTTGAGACCATCTTCAATAATGTTACGAAATTGTGGACTCTCCCTCGGATTTTGTTTAAAATTGTAGTCTTGAAAACGCAATTGTTACTTATCTCTTAACACTTTCGTGGTAGGGATTGGAATCGGAAAGTATAGGAAGATTTTCGAAGTTCCAAAAACTCAATTTTAGACGATCTTTGATGATATGAATGGCTCTCTCCCCCGAAAAGTTTTTTGAATTGAAGTACAAAAAGGCAATACTAGGACACCTTTGATGACGTTAAAGAAAAGGATGGGGCTCAGTTTACTCCTCAGGATTTTTTTTAGAAAGGGGAAATTACAAAAAAAAAAAAAAAATCTTAATTTGATTTATTTGAGACAAACTTCCATGATGTTAAGGGGCGGAGGTTTAGGAATTTTTGAAAGAAAAACCTTAAATCAATCGCCCCCTTCTTGAATACTTTCTGGATTCGTCCTTGGGACTAGAGACCGCATTTAAATCTTTTTTGTAACAGTTCTGAAACACTAAGCAAAGCTTCATTTATATATTCTAAACTCTTGGGCAAAACTTTAAGGAGTGTTCGAGGTTCGAGGGGAGGATAAGAAGCAAGAATCATATACGAACAAAGGTCGCAAACACAATGCTAACGCTCTACATGCACACAAAGCCAGAAACTGATGGATGCAAAATAGGTCACAAATGTTTTTCACAGAGACGGTTTTACACAACATTTTAGTTTTGAAGAAAGGTTTAGAGCGGTTGTTGAAACTTGCGGTCTGCAGCTAGAATACATACGTGTAGCATTTTTGGAATTGAGACAAAATAGCTTACTTTTAAGCACATCACTTACTCGAAAAGGCTCCGAAATAATTTGACTCAGAACAGAAAAGCAAGAGTTCGAACCTTTGAAATTAAATTCAACCCTCAAAATTATTCACCATGTACTCATTTTTGAGAAAACGTTCCGTTCAGGAATGATACAACGTCTGCTTATTTTTGAGAACATACCAAATCACTTTTAAATGCAGTGGTCTGTCTCAAAAATGAGAATAGGTCTAGTCAGTTTTGAGAACAGGAATGTCTCAGAAATCAGCACAGATTGCATCATTTCTGAGTATAAGGCTGCCTCAAAGATGAGAATGTGTCGAATCGGTTTGAGAGTACGAATGGTTTCAAGTAAATGAACTTTACTAGAGACGCTGGTTTGCTATGCATGAGCGCCCATATTTAAAATTTAAAGGGGGGGGGGGCTCAGATATTTTCCCCATGGTTTAGCAGGATATTTTCCCCAAAGAAACCAATTCCAGTACAGATTAGAGTTATTAAAGCTGGAAATTTTTAATAAATTATTTATTAACGGCAGCAGAAGAAATATTTTTACATTTTTGCAACGAAAAAAATACTAAAAGCGAGGAAGTTCCAATTCCTAAGGGGAGGGGGGCTTGAGCCCCCTTTTGCCCCCCTATATGGGTGCCCTTGTTGCTCTTGCTATGTCGTAAAAATAACTGTTAAAAATCTGAGTGAAACGCACTTTCAGCAAATCTAGCAAGGTAACTAATTTCCTGAAACGAAAAATTGCTCTTTGGGAAATATTTCCCGTTTGAGAACTCAATTTTCATACCTAACTTGTTTTAAATGTGAAAGAATAAAATTTTCTCTTCTTGTTAACTGAAACAGTCAAACAACGCGTCTGAAGTTAAGGCACCAGTTTTCATCAACACGGTTTTCGTACACATACTACTATTGTCACACATTGCAATGACTGACAAGCACAGTAGCTCAATCGGCAGAGCGCTACGCTTCGAACCCATGGGACCCGGATCGAGTGCCGGTCAAGACGTTTCAAACATATTCACAACAAAATTGTATATTTTAATGGGAAAAAAAAATAGATTATAAGCAACGAGAACACAAAACAATACTTGAAATGCGTTGATTATACACACGTGTTTCTATGCATATTCGATTGATAATCAACAGCTGTACTGAGTGGTCACCTCGCTGCCCCAACGCAGTACACACAACCATGGACAACGAGAGAGAAAGAAAGCGAGAAGAGCGCATGTGCAACTTTTCGTCATATAAAATACAATTACATCACTTCCGACGCATAAAATTTAGCGGATCAGAATTTCAAAGCCCTCGCATAAAAAGTTCCGTTTTAAGAAAAAAATTTCTTTTCTTTTCTTTTTTTTTAGCTTCTAATTTGTTAAAATAATCGTCCATTATTTTAAATATTGAGCTGAGTGCAAAAGTCATTTTCGCCTATATTTTGTTTTAAATAGTTAAAGCAGTGTTTTTTTTTAAATTCAAAAGTCTTTTTAAACATGTTTTTAGCACCCCAGTAACAATCTTTCTATTAGTCTTTAATGAATGGTGTATTTTTTCCCCGTCAGAAGAGGACATTCATTATTCTCCAAATTTTTTAGAATTATTCAGAAAAAAATTCATGAGTTTTTATTTTTGAATTATGGCAGATAAGTTGTGAAAATTTACTGTCAGTTCAAATTAACTATAGGTGGAGGGGGGGGGGAGCATTATCCTCCCTCTATGTCCTTATAAATATAATGCTCCTTTCCAGTCCAAATCAAAATAATGGCTATGAAACTGCCAAAAACTGAAAAAAAAAAAAAAAAAAGGGAGGAGCTGTTTTCAAAAAGTAGGAAGTGATGGGGGAAAGCGGTTAGTCATATTTGGGTTCAAGGGGGGGGGGGGGTCATTTACATAAGAATTAACAAGAATGGCGTCATAAGCATTTTGAAGATTTTTTTCTCCTCCCCCGCAGTGTTATTGCAATAATTTAACTTTACATAAATTGTCCAATTTCAGGTAAAAACTCCTCGCCCACTCGTATAGTAATCCTGTGGCAGGATTACTACACAAGTGAGCAAAATAAATACAATTTAAGGGGATAAGTTTCAATAGTCTTAATCGCACTGAATTTAATTTCTGGGAAACATTTACTTCCAAAAATAGTTAATCAACCCTTCAAACAGAAAAGGAAAAAAAAATAATAAGAAGAAGAAAACAAAAAAGCAAAGCTACACCAAAACCAATACCCTCATTTTCATTAATGTCGAAAATCGCCCCCTCACTATTATCAGGTATACTCCGCCCCTTTCCCAATCAGTCAACCAATGAGAAGTAACGGATGGCGTCCTACAAGTGGTGAGGATTTAAGAGAAATATCCCGGATTGGGAACATTTTATCCGGGAGTTTCTCCGGCACGCGTTCTTTTCAGGTCTTTTCCGCTTCCGCATCGGACGCTCCTTCCTTTTTTCCTGTAAGGTAAGTTGAAGTTATTATTCCTGTTTTATCGGGGGAACTTGATTGCATCAAAGTTGGGTACTTTGGAGCAATAATGAGTAAAGGCACCTCATATTTTTTCTGAAAGAAACGAAACAGTCCAATATCTCAAAAAAAAAAAATCATATTTTCTTACCGTTTTTTCATTTTTATTATTTTTTCCCTTCATTTCGTAGTAATAGTAGGCGTAGTAAAAAGATTATCTAAAGAAAAGTTTGATTGTCGTATGTTTCTTGATTGCTTATGTATTTATTAATTCATGAAACGTAATGGAATTATCACGTAAAAATTTGTAAAGTTTATTCCCAGTTTCGCCGACGTTTCAAATTTCCTTCCCCTGTAATATATCAAAAGGTATGATTGAAACTGAAAAACAGGGGGGGGGGGGGCGGGGATTTTCCTGTCGACGAAACTGGCAAGACATCAATTTGTAGTCTTATACTTTTTTGACGAACAAATTAGTTGAAATATATTACGCGTAGATTTAAAAAAAAAAAAAAAAAAGAGTGAAATTCTTGGTAAGATTTCTTAAAATTTTTTTGATGATAGCATTGATTAAACTACTCTGTTTTTTTTTTTCACTAGCTCGCAACTTATTCATAAGAGAAACTAACATTTCTACTGTTGAATTATTCGAGGAAAAGTACAAAATACAGTCAATAATAATAATGCAAAGGTTCGTGAAAATCAAAGTAGTGACAGTGGCTAAAAATGTTGAAGAGCCAGTTTTTATAAGAACCGGGCAGAAATGGGGTGTTCGGATATACACCATTTTTTATTTTGCTCAAATTTTTATGGTGGATTCTTTTAAAGATTTTAGAAGACATGTATTTTTTCTTTTCCTCCAAAACATATTTTGGGGACCTGTAAAAATTCTTAAAGTGGAGCCCGACGTAGAGGTTTTCCCAAATCAGCGTTTTTTAAAATGTGATTATTTCTGTGTATTAAGCATCAGCGAAAAAAATTCTTGTGTTGACAATATGACATTTAGTACCTAAATTGAAATATCTTGTAAATTTTGTGGCTGACCTCCAGTGCAGCCTTTCAGGAATCGCCAAACTTTGTCGAAAAAAATGAAAAAGTGCCATGTTTGAGGCCCTCTGATTCCCTGCATTCAGGCTCAACCATGGTTTTTGTACACAATTTGTGCAAGAATATATATAAATTATTCAATACTCTCACTAGCTGCATGGCTTACCCTCTGCGCTGCCAAAAAATGGTAGTTTTTGTATCTAAAAATGCTAAAAAGTGCAGTTTTCATGAGCCTTTATCTCAGTACACTGAGGTTCAGTGTAGAACTGGATTCCTGCATTTCAAACTAGAGTATGTATTTTCAAACAAGTGACAGAACTATGGGCAAATTCTTTTCAAGAACGCAATACGTATTTCAAAACAGTAAAATGAGCTATTTAGTTTTCAATTCAGTCATCATATCTAGGTTTAAACTTTCCACCAGGGACTTCCAGATACTAATTAAAAAACTAATATGATCAAAAACTTACCATAAAAGAGTTATAAACTCGCAAATAGACTGATTATGCTTACTCGCATACCTTATAATATTATAACTAGAAGCAAAGTGAAAGAAAAACATCAAAATATGATTTAAAAAAAAAATTCCTTTTTAGCGGTCTGTATCTCAGTGTACTGAGGGTTAGTATAGAACTTGCTGCCTGTATTCCAAACTAGAGTGTATGTCTTTTCACAAACAAGTGACATAGCTATGGGCAATGGTTCTGCATCTGCAGGATCATAAAATGCACTTCAAGATGAGGAAATTGCATAAGAGTTAACGACGCATCCACTTAGTTGTACTCAAACTACAATGCTTTGCCTTGTATTTTCTTACTGTCCCACTAGTCAGTTAGGCACCTATACCCTTGTCTTACAAGGCCATAGTATTGCTTTTATCATAAGTAATAAAATATGATTTAGTAATTGTTCGTTATCATGGTAGTTTAGTGCAGAGAAAAGAATTTTTGTCACTATAATGAACAGTATAAACGAATGTCAACGAACCACAAAGTACAGTACAAACGAAAAAAAAAGCTATCTTAAATAAAATAATTAAAAACATACCTAAAACATCTTGAAAAAAGTGTTATAAATATAACTTACGTTTTTACGGCAAAAATAACTTTTTTTTTCCACTTTGCGTGCAGTTATCATATTATAAGGTATGCGAGTAAGCATAATCAGTCTATTTGCGAGTTTATAACTCTTTTATGGTACGTTTTTGATCATACTACTTTTTAAAATAATATCTGGAAGTCCCTGGAGGAAAGTTTAAACCCGGATATGTTCAGTAAATTACATCCCATTAGCCAGGGCTAAAGCAGAAATAAATGAAATCCACCGCCAGCTCATTCATTTCTAACCGAGGATTGCAGTTTCGTCCTTACACCCCGTTTGCACTGCGAGCTAAGCGCGCTCAACCCATCAATGCACTTACGAGCTAAGCGCACTTACTTTAAAAGTCGTTTGCACTAGAGAACGCACTTAAAGTTTAACTGCAAACCGCTACGAGCGAAAAGATATAAGTAGTGCGAGAGATGATACTCTAGCGGCCTCTGGCGGAAGTGGAATTTTGTTGCCAAACTGCTAACATGGAGATTCGTCTCCTTCCTTTTACTCCCTGGTCTTGTTGAGCGGCTTCCCAGTGTCGCTCAACTGAAGCGGCTTTGAGATGCGCTAAGTGAATGCGCAGTAGGTTAGCTGAAAACTAAGCGGCTTAATTCCGCCAGTGCAAACGGGGTATTATTACCACTCATCAGCCCGGCATAGGAAAATGACTGAGCTGGAGATGGAAAACCTCTTAAGGAAGCCAAGAGTGCGAAACAAACTGGTAGCTAATATAGAATTAGCAGACCAGACGAGTGACCGAAGCAATAGTTCGGTTACTGAATATACCTTGCCTCGCGTTCAATCTTCGAGTTGAACCGAACCATTGCTTCGGTCACTCGTCTGGTCTGCTAATTCTATATTAGCTACCAGTTTGTTTCGCACTCTTGGCTTCCTTAAGAGGTTTTCCATCTCCAGCTCAGTCACTTTCCTATGCCGGGCTGATGAGTGCTAATAAACACGAAACTGCAGTCCTCGGCTGGAAATGACTGAGCTGGCGGTGTATTTCCGGATATGTTGATTGAATTGAAAACTAAATAGTTCATTTTGCTGTTTTGAAATACATATTGTGTTCTTGAAAAGAATTTGCCCATAGCTCTGTCACTTGATTGTGAAAATACACATACTCTACTTTGAAATGCAGGCAGTAAGTTGTATACTGACCCTCAGTGCACAGAGATACAAGCCCCTAAAAAGTACACTTTTTATTATATTTTGATGCCAAAACTGCTATTTTTTTTCGCAGCAGTGACTATTAACCATGCATTTAATGAGCCTATTTAATAATTTATATGTATCCCTACACAAACTGCTCGCAAAAACTATGGTTGGACCTCAGTGCATGGAACCAGGATGCCTCAAACACGATACATTTTTCACTTTCTTCGGTTTAGCTACCCCTGCCAGGGTCCACTAAAGGTCAGCCATAAAATTTACGATATATTTCACTTTAGGTTACTAAATATCATGTTGTAATCACAAAGATTACTTTTGCTGTTGCTCAATGCGCAGAGATAATTGAATATTAAAAAATGTCGATTTGAGAAAAACCCTAAGTTGGGACCAACTTTCGGAATTTTTGTGGGTCACAAAAAATTTTTTTGGAAGAAAAGAAAAAAATATGTGTCTTCTAAAATCATTCAAAGAAACCACTGTAAAATTTTTAGCGAAATCAAAAATGGCATGTATCTGACCTGCCTGACTCTTATAAAAACTGGCTCTGAATTAGTTAAAATAAATCAACCGTCTTCTCAGGATTTCTTTCAGAAAACGGGACATTTCGGTGAAACGGAACAATATTTGGGACGGGACAGAATCCTTGAAAACGGAAAGCTCCTTCCAAAACGGGCATAATCACTTTAGTTCAACGTTGCAATAAAGATAACTACAATAGGATTTTAAGGAGTTAGGGGCTTTAAGAAATTCTCATATACATAATAGCGAATTCCCTGATTGAGTAACGCCACTGACGTCACCAACAATGAAACTAGCGTCACGGCATGATAATTTGATGATATTTTTTTGATAATGTTTGAAATGTCGGGAAATGCTTTATTTTGACAGGGCTGAACTGGATCCGGTAACTGAACTGGTTTACTGGTAGGACTGTCATTTCAGGGGAATGAAGGAACGAAAATGCGGTCAACAATGAACGGTACTTCCTGGAGTTTAGGGTTAATCCACTGGAGCTAGGGTTAAAATTTCAACGATCAAAATATTACCAAACGGGCAATGGCTCCGTTCAAATGTAGAAGCAATTTTCACCCGTCATACCTTGATAGGCGATTTTCTAGTATTGTAATAACAAGAATTTGCATAAAATATTATAGATACATTCTTCTTCAATCTCTGTCTATCTTTGGCATAAATGATTCATTTGAATTTTTTTCTAAAGAATTCGTTTATTTTTTAAATTATTATTATTATTATTATTTTGAAATAGAGAGCCCCACAGGAAAGAACAACGAGGTTAGCCCGACGCCTGATCTGAATAAATTTCGTCCTCCCTCCAATACAAATTCTAAAAGAGGTAATAATGGGTTTAAAACCTAATGATAATAAAAAGTACGGATTAATAAATTGTATTAAAGGACAACATCAGATCCTAGAGCACATTTTGCATTTGCCACAATGTGCATTGAGGGCAAAGTTTTTATATTTCTAAACGTGTTTCTTCATAAAAACATTTTTGGCACATTGTATACTCTGCATCAGCGTTTTTACTCCAATCTTGGTGGGGTTTTCGAAAGTCACAATAAGTGCTCTCAAACAGCAACACAGCACGCTAGTTTCATGAAACTTCGACAAATAAATAGGGCTCTGGATCGCAATCATAAAAATTATCACCGCTGGCGACATTTAGTGTCAGACCAGAGAAACTTAGCTGGACGAAACATGGCTACTTTACTCTATCATGTGACAAAAGTTACAAAACAATTGCTCTCTCATTTCTCGATAAATTCCTTAAAATGTAAATTTTATGCAAGTGTTGCAGTTTTTTCGTCCACCACTGTAAGTACTATCTATTGTATCTATCTATATTAATCCTCATAGAGATTAGTGCAAATTAATTCACACTTCTATTCCTAAAATAAAAATTATAAGAATTAAATAAATATAAAAAGGGAGACTCCTCCCCCGGGATTTTTTTTACTTATTATTAGGACAGTTATTATAGCAATAGAATAGCAAGCAGTTTTTCTTCTATATGCCTGCAGCACGGTGTATTCTTCGCCTTAACTTAATCCTTACTAATTACTTAATTTTTGTTTAAAGATGATTTTGAAGGATTTAATGACGAACATATATTAGTGCATAGTACCGTGGGGAATTAAAACGAATATTTGTTATTGCTCAGAGCTTAGATATCGCAAAGAGCTTGTTAAAAATGTAATGTCAATAAATACAACTTTCCGTTCTTTATTATCACAAATACTTATTGCAATTACAAATTTAAGTTGCTGATAGACATATTTGAAATATACTGCACAAAATGTTTATCCTTACACTGTAAAAACGGTTCAGAAACGTTCCTGGAAAATAATAGGCAGCTGATGTGCCAAATTTCTGCCAGCCACATGTCTCGCAAAAGCCAGGAACGTTTTCCGCTAAAATTCAGTAATCTTCCTGAAAAAATCCAGAGACTTCCCGTTTAAAGTTAGTCATGCTTCTGAAATAATCATAGGTAGGGATAATAAAAGAGCTTGGCACCTTCCTGATTTATCAAGATAGTTCATTAGTAATATTGCAAACATGGCCAAAGCTAAGTCAGAATTGCAAGGAAGTATCAAGCATCTCACTTCATTGCAACTCTTGCAAAGTTACGTAGTCCATACTTATTCGCTCCCTTTGGGAGTTTAATCAGCATAGGCGAGCCGCAGCTGAACTGAAGCCGATACACCTTATAAATACTCACAGTTAATCTTTAAACTGGGAGCTAAGTATATTTTTTACATCAGAGAGAAGTCTGCATAGTAACGTTTCGGAATTTTTTTTACAGTGTACATTAATCTAAATTTCGCAGTAATTGTGCTCGTTTCTTTCAAACAGGGCCGCCGACAGGATTTATGGGCCCCTATGCAACTTTCTTCAGGGCCCGTAAATTTTTAATAAATTTTTAGCCTCCTATTTTTAAGCTCCGTTTTCACATAAATATTTAAAATTGATTTGCGATTTCAGGTATGGGGGAGCTCTTTGTAGCTCGGACAACTTTATGTCGATAGCAAAACAGGCCATTTTACATATATTTTTTCACGATGTGTCTCTTTCCTACGTGTGCGTGTACTTAACAGAAATTAATAAATAAATAAATAACATTTCTGCTGTCTGTCTTTTTTTACCTTTTTGGAGGATGAGGGATATCAGGAGAGTGATGCAGGGATCTCCTTTGGGTTGAGGGTAGAAAATCTCCAACTTTAGGGGGTCCGGGGGTTTCTCCCCCCGGGAAATTTTTTGAAAAAAACACTAAAAATTTCTGCATTTTGAGGCCTTATACGGGATAATAGGAACTACAAAACATGAGGAAAGAAAAAAGGAAAACAAAAAATTTCTTAAACTTTACTCTTGCAACAATACAAAATACAAACTGCTCGTGGTTCGACAATTCAATCGACAGAGAGGAAGAGCGACGAGGGAAAAACGATGACACATTGTCACTTGTTCACACCTCACATCGACTCTCGGTATAATTAGTTTTTTATCATCCCTTATCAACTCACCAACAAACGGAACACTGAATTAACTGAAAAACGATCAAGATTTAAAATACGCTTTAAAAGAAATGGTGGAAATATTTAGAAATTAGATAATGAAAAAATAACAGCCTAACCATTTGGACAAATCATACTTTATACAACTGATAGGAAATAAAATTGAAGCACTTTTCAAGCAGTATCAGAAACTTTTTAAATTATTTTCAAGGCCTCTAGAACAATTAAAATTATTCAAAGCAATTCATTTGTACTTTCCAATCTCTGACATTTTAATACTTGATCGTATAAGTGATCGAGCCTGATCACTTTCACTGAATTCACAACGATTGAAAACTAATAATCTTAACTATTAATCTTAACTCTAAGAGAAAAACTTCCTTCAAACTAAATAGTTTTTTTTAAGGGGGGGGGGGATTTATCTTTATCTTAGACCTGCTTCGCGGGCCTCTCAATCTTTCACGGGCCCCTGTGCAATGCATAGGCTTGCCCCTCCCTCTCGACGGAACTGCTTTCAAAACAAAATTACATTGTTCACAGCCTCAGCGCAACACCCAATTCAGTTTGACATCCTCCTCTCAATTTGTTGAAAAAATAAAATTCATGTATTTTAAGAATGCTTCCTGTCATATATGCGAATGACTTGAAGAGCGTGATGATGCTTCCTCTCCCCTAAAGTTAAAAGGATTTTTTTTGAAATTTTATGCATAATTCATCTGCTTTTGCAGTTATTTCTTTAACTTTCAAGAATCTAGCTCATCTGTAAGTACGTTCAAGATTTCTCATCAGTTTCCCTCCCCCCCCTTTTTTTTTTCTTCCCTACCTTTTATACGTTTTCTTCTCTTTCTTTCTTTCTTCATGTGTCACCATGGGAATATCTTTAGAAGGAGCTTTTCATGAAAAACTTGACAGAAGTGCAAAGTAAAATTATTTAAAGTTATTGAAACGAGTTTCTTGTAAGATATGAATGCAAAAGAAGTTTGATTAAAATGGTTGTCGACGTGCAGTGTATTTTCAGTTAACTTTTTACTTCCTTTCACACAGTAAAAGAAGTATTGTATTTATGAAAATAAATAAATAAATAAATAAATCAAATATCGGCCTAACTTTCCATTTTGCTCACCCCGAATGAATGTTGAGTTGTTTTTTCGGCCGATCACACGTGCATATGTATCTAAGAGCGCATGGATGTCCGAAATATCTATTTTGGCGATTCCCGACTTAATTACCACTAGTTTTCTCGTGACGTCCGTATGTGTATATATGCGTATGTATTTCGTATAACTCTAAAACGGTATGCCGTAGAAAGTTGAAATTTGGTATGTAGACTCCTAGTGGGGTCTAGTTGTGCTCTTCTTCTTTTGGCAGCATTTGGATGTTCCAAAAGGGGTCTTTTATGCCTTTTTTGGAGAACTATCAGTGTTAATTTCAATGCAAACTCAAGCGATGTTATAATTTGGAGAACACTTGGCAATATATCGTCAAGTTGGCTACAAATTTGACGAAATAAAACATCAATATTCGAATTTGGTTTCAATTTGTCGCTATTGGCGATATTTAGAGATAAATCCATTGAATTAAGTTAAAATTATCAATATTCGGAAACGTTATCTCTGTAAAATGCTTTTTCGCAGCGGTTTACGACAAACTAGTTAATATTTGAAATGTTTTTAGTTTCCTTAATGTGAGTGATGCTCTCAAATCAGGTAAGGTTATGGTGTTGGGGACTTTCTGAAAGTGGTTTTCTGGAAGGACAAAATGAAGTTCGTACCAATTTTCTCCATTAATAAGAACAGTAGATATAAGGGTTTCTAACAAGGCAAAAATTCTTGACTGAGCAACAAAGCTAAAGAGCAAAATATAGCTGGAGACCACGAATTTTGAAACAACTTTTCAAATGCACAAAATTACTGTTTTGCTATATTCAGGCTCTTCTTAACACTTATAGCTGTGAAATTTGGTACACGTTAGTTGACCTGAGGGAGAGTCACCTTTGTGACACCAAAGTGTTTTTTTTTTTTTTTTTTTAATAATTTTGTTATGCGTATTTTAGCCAAATACTTTTTTCTTCGAGGGTGGGTGAGTCTTTCATATTCTAATTACGATGTGCTCTTTAATCATGTTCTACTTTCTACGGTAGAGGGAGAGCGGGGTTTTCATTTTGCTTTTATTGTAACGCGTATTTTAGTCTGATTCTTCCTAGCAGACGATTTAATGCCATATAAGATTGGGAAATCACCTCCGGGAGTTGGTGAGCGTTAGCCAGTTAATAGCCCCTAGTATTTAAAAAATAATAATAAAGTTTCGAGTAATTGTGAAAATATTTCAAAAGGTTTTTCGAGTAATCATAAAAATATATAAATGGATAAATTTCAAAATATTTTTATAATCACTCGCAAAACTTTTCTTCTTAAGACGGAGAAACACATTAAAGTGAAAAATTGCGCAAATATTGCAACAAAGAATTAAATAAGCAGTTAACTCATACAAATTTGTTCTACTCTTTCTTGCTTATATGGTTTGATGAATATTTATTAGGTAAAAATTGGTTTCTCTGAGAAGGAAAAGAACCTCAGTTTAAAAAATAAAAATAAAAAACTTACAGGCCCTGGTGATTAACTTCTGCCCGGATTTAACTGGAAAAATACACACACACAACCAGGAAAATATTTCTCATCGAAATTGACTGTGAAAGTCTAAAATGTAGGTTTCAAAATGAAAGCAGCAATGGGGTCGTTTCCAGTATTTTAAATGTATTTTTTTTCTGAAAGAACATGCTTAAAAACATAGGATCTAACCATTTTTTTGAATAATTTGTTTAAGTTTAGTATTTTTAAAAAATTATTTTAATCGCTGATCTTTCATTGTTTACATTTCTTGCCGATGACATCACAAATGATGAAATGCCATTCTGTGTTGCCATTCACAGTGCAAAATATTTTATTCGCATCTTTACTCACTTGTATTGGCAACGATATGGTTGATAGCAAGCGTAGAACGCAATTTTAATTCGCTTCTTGATTATCATAGCGTGGAAACGTTGTACGAAATGCGCCAAAGAGCATCATTTGTGACGTCATCAAGACCACGCCTTGTTTGCAAAATCGGACATTTAAAAAAATTAATCAAAAAATAACTGTTGGGAAAATGAAAGAATTTTCTGGGTCCATGTTTTTTTTTTTTTTTTTTTTTGTTTATTCTATCAATTTCAGTAACTAAAAGAACTACTTTTGACTGAAGGAAACAACCCCATCATGAAATTCCCACTGTCGGGTCTCACTGGAAAGATTGAAGAGCGCGAAAGTGGAAGGTTGAAAGAAGCGTGTAAGCGTACTGACTGTATGATTGATTTTTTTGACTACTACTCCCGATCTGAAGCTTGGTTTTGTAACTCTTAAATAATAAATTAGTTACATTATCAGCTTCCCCACGCGGGAAAAAAAAGTATAAAACTTCAAATATGTAGGAAGGAAATAAAAAACAATCTTGAACTTATTAAAAAAAAAGAAACTCTATTTAAAATTTACTTTGAAAGCTAACCATTATGGTTCTCCCGTTAGAGGAAGCCACATCCCTCGTACATCCACGCAACCATCTGCATCAAAATAAAGCCATATCCCCAACCGGGGAAATATCACCAGAGGATAAGGGGCAGGGCCCCAGGTGCCTCAACAACAAACTAATATTTCCGTGGCCATTATCAGCTTTAATGATAATACATTTCAGAACACTTTCATTGTAACATTATTAAAAATGATTTAACGATCAGGGATGCCTGAACTTAAATTCTTGGGTGGGAAAAATTCTCAGTTAGCCGATAAAACTTCGAATTTAGCCGAATGATACACTGTTAAAAGAGATACTACTGCTTAAGCGCTTTCACATATAAAAAGCTTTCCATGTAAATGTGTGTGAAAACTTCGAATTTGACAGAATGATACTGTTTAAAATCTGCATTGTGTCCAGAAAATCGATGTTGGTATACGGGAAGTATCCTCGATTAGTTGTGGACGGAACTTCTTGTATTAGCCTACTTTTTCTTAAAAGTAAAGATGAAAAAAGCATGAAAGAAAGCTTAATGTATCTTAAAAATATCGATAAGAAATTACAAAAAATTGATAAAATACCTAAATAAATATCAAAAAATTATAAATTGGGAAGTACAGTTTTCAGATGGGGGAACATCTGTATTTAGTGGGTTTTCACATTACGAGCTTTCACACATATCTTCATCTACTGAGAAGAGACATTAGGTATCATCGTTATAAGGAACAAGAAGTTCTGTCCAGAACTAAACGAGCCTACTTTCCCGTATGCCAATATCGAATTTCTAGTATCTGATAATATTTTCAAAATTAGCTAAAATCGCAAATTATTTCAAACGTAACTTTTAAACATTTAAATCTGATTTTTAGAAACAAAATATGCCTCGGTAATCTGAAGAAATAGATGCGTAAAAAATAAATAAAGCAACAAATAAAGTAGTAGCATCTTTTAAACAACGCAGCTAATATATTTTTTTCCCATAAAAAAATATATATATAATTTATCGCTTTTAAAAAGAAAAAAAAAGAATTATAGAATGAAAAATAATAAGCTCATTAAAATAAATAAATACATTGTCCAGAAAAGAAAAAAAAAGGTTTAAAAAATCGTGCTTTTCCCCTGTCGCCAAAAAATAATTGAAAAATGAATAAATGTACTTTCAAAATCAGAAAAAAAAGGCCAACGTCAACTTAAAAAAAATAATTTTCATTATAAAAAAAAATCGTCTGCGCATATCCTTATGTAGACACAAAAAGGATTTCGAGTTTATCCGCCAAACACTAAATACATAAATTAAAACTTTAGCGGAAAAATAAAATCAAATTATATCCACAAGAACTATTTCAAAGCAAAAACCATGACTGGGGAGTCGGAGTCAATCTCATTTTTGGGTAAAAGAGTCAGCTTCAGGAGTCAAAGGTTTTTAAAATTCAAAGACACGGAGTCGGAATCGGTAATTTTCCCTTAAAATCCGCAGCTTGGACAATGTTTGCGGAGTCGGAGTCGAGGAATTTAAATTTCCAAGAGTCGGAGTCAGTCATTTCTCTACGTGTCTAGATTTTTGCCAAAGCTACAAAGTCAGAGTCGGAGTCGTAGAGTCGGAGTCCGACTAATTTTCGGGAACATAAGTCGGATTTGAAGTTGACTTCAAATCCGACAAGGAGGTTTCAAGGAGTTGGAGTCGATAGTTGGTCATCAAGAGCTATTTCCAACAAAAATTGTTTGAAGTAAATCCACCCTTAAGTACGGGATCTATATTGACTTTTAGTTTCTCCGTACGCGCTAAGGGATTTGAAATGTTCAAAATTGAACGGAAAATTGTTCAAATTAAAAAGATATTTTCTATGCATGCTCTTCTTCAAAAACTTTTTCCGCCAAAGATTGTTTGAAGCAAATTCGCTTCCAGAGTTTGTGATTTAAATTTGCCTTGAATTTCCTCGTGGGCGCTAAGGTTAAGCTTTTTGAGCTGCTTAAAATTGAACGAAAAAGTGTTCAAATCAAAAATTGAAAAATGGGGATGAGGTAAAAGGTTTTCTTCCGAAAAAAAAAGAGTTCGAATCGGACTATTCACTCAAAAGTTATAAGGAGAAAGGGGGGGGGGGCAGACAGATCGACAGAATCGACAGACATTTTTCCCCATCTCAATACTCTACTTTTCAATTTTTAATTTTTCGATATTTATTTAATTATTTAATTTATTTTTGACTTTTTTTCTTGTTTTTCGCGATATTTTTCGGATTCATCAAGCCTTCTTTATACTTTTTCTTCTTCTTCTGACTTTTGCTTTGAAAGTGGGTCAAAAAAGAAGAAACAAAGCAATGTATTTCAATACTGTCTTCAAATTTTGTCGAATTGTAAGAAAAAATTTTTCGAATAAGAAATTTTTGGGAAGTCAAAGTAAATTTGCGTGACCTCCCATCAGGGCACTCTTGTTGATGATGCAGGGAATCGGTATCCTTGTATATTTTTTCTGTAGCCTGTTTTTGGTTTCTACGCGAGATTTTCCTCAATTCTTGATTGATTTCTTTGATTTACACCTTATTTTAAAGCTTATCGTGCAGGCTACTGACGAAAAATAGACCCACGGTCTAAAAATTGTTTTTTCGGGCAAAAAAAACCTGTTTTAAAGAACCAGAATGAGGTTTTCGGTTAAATTTATAACTTTAACTTGCACTGTTACCGACAGAGCTGAATTGCTTGATCGGCAGAGCGTTCGACTGGTAACCAGGAGAATGCGTGTTCGGGCCCACGTCCGGACAATCTGCATCAAAAAATTTGAAAAATATCGCGCATTACATGAACAATGAATAACAAATATGAGGGAATACATGAGGTAGAAACGCTCCTAGCTGTTATGAAAACTTGTTGCAACACGGAGCTAAATTGATACTCAATTGTAATTTTTTTTTTTAATCTTTTGCTTCGGGAAGAAAATTAAAGCATAATGTAAGCGAAAATATAAGTATCAGGTTTAAGATTTCAGACTACATTGGAATTGTTTTTTGTTCAGTAAAATATAATAAATCGTATGTTGAAATATAGATTCTTCTAATGAGTTTTTGACTCTTTGTACAAATAAAAAAAATACTACCTCAATTTAAAGGGTAATATATATATTTTTCTTCTTTTTGCAAAAAAAAAAAAAAAATAGCGTATCACATTTTTACTAGATTTTAAAAGCTACGCTTAAAAAAGAACTTAGTTCAAATTATTTTGTATTTTAACCGTGCTGTTAAATGATGAACACGTGCTGCCATCTAAGTTATAGGGGAAACCCGGGCAACGTGAATATCTTAAGCTTTTCTTGATTATTGTCGTTTAGTTATAACTTTGGAAAGTGAAACAAATGTTTATAACCAGTCTTCATTTAATGAACTTACGTAATGCAGTAACAGTTTTCTTTAATATTAATTGCACTATTAGATATGAGGCCAGTTTTCAACAATGGCATGAATATCCGCTTTGTCCAATACCCCGGGTAAAGTGGATTCGGTACTAGGGCAAAGCGAACCACAACATTATTTGTCATGAAACTAAACATTAAAAATAAAATAACTATCGAAAATTAAAGGAACATATCCAAAAAACATTTTTTTGCTACAATTCTAATTATTGTAGTTATTACAAACAAAGAAATTGAACTTAAAAATGAAATAAAGCTCAAATATTAAAGGAACATATTAAAAAAACATTATTTTGCTACAATGCTAATTATTGTAATTATTTCAAACACAGAAATTGAATTTAAAAAAAAAATAAGCAATGAAAATTAAAGGCTCATATTAAAAAGATTTTTCTACAATACTAATTATTGCAGTAATTATTGCAACAACAAAGAAATTAAACTAAAAAAGTCAACATCCAAAATTTAGGAGCATGTTAAAAAAAAAAAAACATTTTTTTGCTACAATACTAATCATTGCAGTTATCACAAACAAAATCATTGCCATTTTCTAATGCTGAACACTCTTTATGACACCACTGAGTACAAATAAGACAGTGTTTTCCGTTGACTGATCATCTTCTTCAATGAACATTTCACCACAGAAAATGCACATTACATCATCAAATTTCTTTACTTCCTTCCTCTTATCGTTCTCTTATGCAGTCCTATGTTTTGTAGCAGAGATTGTTGATTTAGTCTTTTTGGTAGTGGTCTTTTCAACAGTCTTCTAAGATGCTTTGGTTGAAACATCATCCAGTTACTTATGACAGTCTTTTTTTTAAAGAGCGAAATGCCCTATGAAACGATTCGAAGTACAGTGCGGAGTTCCGCACGGGTCGACTAGTTATATTAAATTGAGGTTGTATGAAATTTATGAATTAGAAAATATGTTTTTTAAAATTACGATCAAGTGACCTCTTTTTCGTAAATTTTACAAGTATTTTTCTTTTATCAAATAACAATTTTGAAATGAAATTAAGTAATTAAATAGTAATTAATTTGTGAATAAAAGTATTCCAAGTTTTTGGCCCAGAGCATTTTCTTTTCTGTCTGGGTCAAAAGCTTCATCTGCTGTGAAAGGTTTTTAGTAATTTTTTTAAGGAGATTATTTAAAAGCAAAGTGATTCAAAAATCAACCCACTCTATGTGATATGGGAATTAAATTAGGGATATAGAAATTATATAAAAATTATAAAGTTAGAACCATATGTGCTTTTAGTAAATAGAGAACATTTTAGTACTGTTAAAATCTATTGGAAATTATTCTGCGGGGCTTGTTCTCGGGACACTCTCGGTCCTTTATCAGTTTACTTGTATTAAATTTAGAAAAGGATGCACAAACACAAAAGCTTGAAAATCTTTACATTTGTTTTATTACGAGGAAAACACGAGTAACAACCGAGGAAAATGTTGGAAAAAACAAAAACAAAAAACAAGTGTTAATCTTCCAAGACGGTAACAATAAAATCCTTTTCTCTTTTCAAAAACTTATAATCATCTAAAATTACTTATCTCAGAGAAAAAAAAATTCAGAAATATAATGAAATTGCAATAAAGTAGCTAGTTAAACTTTTTTTTGACGTGTATTTTTCCTTTTGATTCCCTTAAATTAAAAACTTGAAATTCTTTGCTAAAACAGAAAAAAATATAAAACTATATTTTTATTCAATAATCATAACAGCGAGAAACATTAACTTATATTCTATCTTTAATTCCATTTTTTCAAATAGAGAAAGAAACGATTTTTCGCTAAGTATAAGAACATAAATTGTGAATATAATGACTGAATTTCTTTTTGTTGATTCTTTGATGTCTGTTTTTTATCCTTTACAAGTAAGGTATATGATTCCAGATGATTTCAAATAAAATATCAGCTTCTTTCAAAGTCATAATATTTTAATTATCATTTCGCGTTTGACATTTTCAGCTAAACTTCATAATGCTTAATCTTTGTCATGTTTATAACGTTACAGTTTGAAGATGATATTAAAAAGAATTATTAGCATGCTTTTGCATATAAAAGACATGTAATAATGCGTTGGTTTATTCGACGCTTGTCTGGGTTTTAAATAAAGAAAAACGCTGCTAAAACCGGTTTGTTTTGATGCATATAAACATTTGAAATGCATTTAAGACCATTATGCTGATCGTAAAATATTTCTCAATCATAGCTACTTTGAAGACGATGATATTACTTCAGTTAAAGTTACAGCTAAATGGTTTGGAAGATTGTTATATCTTTTAAAGAACGGTAAAAGAGACTTCTCTTTCTCCCCCCCTTTCTTCTTTTGCTGAATAAAAACCATACGCGCACACTCTTTCTTTTGTCCACACTCAGATAGGTAAGCAGTGGCGTAGAAATGATAAAAAGGTGGATGGGTACTTACAGAAAGTGATCGTGCAGATTATTGAAATTATGAACGACCTTAAAAAAATAGATGGACACTTGAGTTTTAAAAAATGCTGTAACCCTTTTCAAGTCCACTACTGTAGGAGAGAGTGTTTTACCTTGAGACAGTTTTCATATTTTAGTTTTTAAAAGTCAATAATTTAATTCAAATTTAAAATCTAAAAGTCAAATTAAAATGTTTCTATGCAATATATGTTTCAATCCAACATATTTCTATGCAATATATTTTTTAAAACTCAGACAGTTTGAAAATAAAATATTGCCTGCCATTTAAAGTGTGAGTTTCAAGCTGTCTTAAGGTACAACATCCTATTCGCAACTCCAATAAACCATAGAGGGCGCTGCAGCCACTGTCTAATGGCGGATGAAAAAGGTAAAACAAACACACGCCGTAAATTATAACTTGCTTTGACGGCTTAGTGAATGGCAGTAATTTTTCATCGTGTTTGTCGGACGCTTTCTTTTTAATTCTTCTGTATTTACATCATACCACAAACTGTCTGAAGCCTGTAATTTACCCCAAAGAAAACACTAGGAATGGAATGTTTTAACCTTTTTCTTTAGTATTGTTAATCACCGCAAGGTAGCGCATTCGAGCTCTAAAGTTGCGAATTGTTACCTTGGGACACATCCTGTTGTACCATGAAAAAGTCTTCATGATTCAAGGAACAATCATATACTTGAACCAATTTAGACAAAAAAAAAAAAAAGAAAAAAAAAATGATGGGACGTTTGTCCTAAGGTACAAACGTCCCAAGGTACAACTCTTTCCCCTGCACAAGAGAGCCGTGATAAGTTAAGATGAAACAAAATAAATTTTAAAATGAACCCAGAATAATAATGACGATAATAGCAATTACCCCTCCCCAAAGGACTGAACGAAAAATAATTGCAGATAAACCTAAGTGTTAAATTTTCTGACTTGAGCTGCGGAGCAAATAAACGTAAAGTACGGAATAAAATGAATAAAATACAAATTGAATAAATTACATTTATAAATATGAATATAATAAGAATTAGGACCGTACTGTCTGACCACGGATTGCATGGAAAGACAAACATCTGTTTTACAGCAGAAAATGGTCAAATCTATTATTTTTTAGCGATGCCAGCTTTTGCAAAAGCAGAGTCTCATTGAAATAAGCGGAATACCGGCATCAAATTTTTACTTTCCCCCCTCATTCAGATTGATTCGTTTCATCTGGACGTTTGAAAATTCCATACAATCCGTGGTCAGACAGTAGGAGCTAATGCTCAATTAACCACTTAATTCTTTATTTATAACCTTATCCTAACGTAAATAAATTAAACTTGCAATTTGAAAGTTATCTATACTAAAATGTTATGACTTAGTAGATAGTTCGAAATAGCTATAAAAAGTGCCAATTGAGCAGAAAAGCTGTTTTTTTTCCTGTTTGTGTCATAGTTGGGAAATAGTTCTTCTAATTCCAATATACTCTCACCGCTACATGAATGCGCAACACAAATCCTAACTGCTTTTAAAGGTTCAGTTTCATTGAAACCGTGTTCTTTCGATTGACGCTAATCTTTAAATTGTCACTGGTGGTGGGTCTTTAAGAAACAACTAAGTCCTTCTTTGTTAGGCTTTTCGACTCGGTCTCAATGGCCTTTCTCATATATATAAAGCAGGCTGACAGCCTGATCTAGACATATAAGGGGCTATTCATTAATTACGTAAGGCGAATTTGGCTATTTTTACCCCACCCCCATGTAAGGGTAAGTAAGATATTTACCCCCCCCCCCCAATCTTAAGTAAGATTCCATTTCGTTTTTCACAATAATAAAGTAACGAATCTCACATCACTAGAATCGTTATTAACATCACTGTTATTAAGAAAAAGTAATCCTTTTTTGTGCAAAGAAATATATACTAAAAGGAATCTAGACTAAATGTTTTTTCGACAAATATTTTTTTAAAATGATGCAATACGAATTAAAAATAAGACATACCATACACAGTGCGATTCTTTTATAATATTTTACGCTATTCATTATTTAAAAAAAAAAAATTAAAAAACAGCTCATTCTAACACGTTTTTTAACTTCCAGAAGCAAATGAAATATGATTCCTGCCAAACCACTTGACCGCGTGATTTCTAATATAAAATATCGACTTTAAAAATATTATGTAAGAATGGGTTCGACCCATCCCCCCCAAGTAAGGGTATGTGGAGATTTTTCCAACCCCCCTCTCCCTCAAGACCCTTACGTAATTAATGAATGGCCCCTAAGAAACTAGAAGCCTCCTTGCAGTTCAAGAGCAGACCGCATAACTTTTTAACTCCTTGCAAGTCAATAGCAGATCAATTAACTTAATAGCCTCCTCGAAGGTCAATTTTATAACTAAGCAGACTCCACGCAGGTCAAATAACTTATAAATCTATTCCTAGGTCAAGTAACTTAGGACAGGAGCTTCTTAGCAGACAAATTTGGAATTCCCGGAGACTCTATTCGCGTTCCCTGGAGAAAACAAATCAGTTTTTCAAACGTGTTTAAGCAATACATCAAACCGAGTACCTTCTAGAGTACAACTACACAACTCCTGCTAGTTGCAAGCAAAGCTCAGGCTATCGCTTTAATCGCGGTGGTCCTTCTCCCCCAGAGATTTCAAAACTTCACGACGCCTACAAGGTCGAGACGGTAGATCTGCAATATTGACATTTCCTGTCACATGTCTCTTGTCTATTATGTCTATCAGAGCTCACTTCAACTTCCTTTTGTTTGAGTTATCTATACATATAATAAAATAAGATGTTTGTGTGTGTGTGTGTGTGTGGCGCGCTTTCTGGGAAAACGGTAAGGCCTAGAAAGATGAAATTTGGTATACAGGTACAGTTTCTGCCGAAGAAGTGCACCTCGGGCTTCGATTTTTGGTATTTTAATTAGAAAAAAAATTATTTAATGTTTTATGTGTTTTTTTGCACTTTTTAGTACTTTTTACCTCACAGACCCCGAACCAATCGCACCACACAAATATTTTTGTACTATAGTGTTGGAAATTTAATTTTAAATGTGATGAATGAAAACATTTTGAAGATAGAGCAATTTTTGTATTTTTTATGAATTTTTGAAAGAACCTTCAATTTGCATTTTTTTCCAGTGTTTTACATTTTTCTAATATCATCCTGCGAGAAGTATCAAAGCCTCATTTCTAAATTTTAAGTTGGTAATAGTAAAAACATTTCGCCCTCTTCAGAAATGTTTTTCTATGCCTCTGACGTCACTACTTGGATTTCGATTCGATATTTACGACGGAATCTTAATCGCAAACAATGTTAATCTTTTTTTTTTACTATATAGCTTACTTCTACATTTTATGACGTGATGACCACGTGTTTTTCCGGCAGCGCTTGCTTTTTTTCTTTCCTTTTTTTTTTGTTTAATTTAGGGAATGCATTTATTTCATTTTCCATCCCCCCCCCCAAGCTGGACGTTTTGCTGTTTCGATATTACGTTACATTTCATAGTTGTGCGCATTTAATTCAATAAAAACAGCGAGATTTTTTTTTCTTTGTCACTAACTTTACTTTGTTACTTTTTGCACACTACGGGGAGTTTTGGAGATAACTTTTTTTTTGTTCTACTTAAATAAAAAAAGCGGTTTTTTGAGTGATCTTTGTTTTTATTAGGAAATGAGCGGGGAGGTTAAAATAAATAGAGATGTAAAAGAAAATTTAGAGATTGAACGTAAAGGTAGAGAGCCGCCGAAGGCGGCAATCTTGGCGTAAAAATGTGAATGGCACAAAAAAGGATAGAGATGGATTAATACTGCAGCCAAATTTGTTTAAACAGCCGCCGAAGGCGGCAAACTTGAAGTAAAAAGGTAAATGACAAGTTAGCCAAACAGCCGCCGTAGGTGGCTGCTTGCATAGAAAGGTGAATGGCGTAAGAAGGCGAACCAGCTGGTCGCCGCAGGCGGCTAGTTTCCTTATAAAGGTAGCTATGCAGGTTTTGCAGTTCAAAAGATGGCTACGAGTTGCTCTGTGTTAGATCATGTCACCTCAAAAACTACAAGCCATAGCCAGTAGGTCTTGATCTTATTGTAGCTGGCATTTTTCCAACGTATGAATCTGAGAACATTTCCTTTCTCTGCACGAATCTAGAACAGTGGTCTTCAACCTTATTTTAATAAAGGGTAAAATTTTTATTATTGAAGGGCTGGCGGGCCACATTGATCAAATTACTTCCATTTAGAGGGGGACAATGTTTAGTTTTGAAATAGAACGCACCATCCTTTATTTTTTTCCCCTGCAGCAATTTCTGATGGAGGCATTTTTGTCTTTGCAGAACGTAACATCCCTGATTAGTTTTCACTGCAGCAGTTTTTGATGGAGATATTTTTAATTTTCCAGAACGTACCATTCCTTATTAGTTTTCACTGCAGCAAATCCTGATCGAAACATTTTTTTTCCCCCAGAACGTACCATCCCGTATTGGATTTCACTGCAGCAATTCCTGATGGAGGCATCTTTATCTTTCCAGCACGTACCATACCTTATTAGTTTTCACTATAAAGCTTCTGATGGAGGCATTTCAATTTTCTGTTTATAAATCTTCCAAGCATGTCAGTTCCCAAAAGCATTCTGAGATAGGCTGCATTTTCTTTCAAACACCAGTTAGTTTGATTTCTCGAGTAGCAAGGTTAAAAATTAGTTTCAAATCTTAAATATTAACATTAAAGCCATATACAGTCAACTTTCAATAACTCGAAGACCCAAGGGACCGATATAAACCTCGAGTTATTGGTAGTTCGGTTATGAGATGATTCTCAAGAGTTCGGGATCCAAAGAAAACTTCGAGACAAAGAATCATTCGAGCTATAAGGCTCGATCTATAAGCTATATACTTCTGCTTAGTCGAGAACAAATTGCAAGAAAATTTGATATTAATACTTCCAACCAAATCTTTTCAAGCATAGCTTAGACTTAACTCCTTTAACGTATATTCTTTTGGATAATAATTCTTTCTCTGAAATCTGGTGGTGACATATCGCGTTCCATAACTAAAATAGGTTTATTCGAACCAAATCTGCTTATTGAATTGTTTTACACACACACACACACACAAAAAAAACTTCTCATAAAGTGTTAAAATCGGAGCAAAAACGAGCTGAAATAAGAAAAAAGAACCGTAAATAAAAGATTGAGACATCTTAGTAAAGAATTGTCGAACAAAAAAGTTCTTTTGGAATAAGATCAAGTGCTTGAATATTATTTGAGGTGAACAAAATTGGAACTGAAAATGTTTTTCGTTTTGTGTTTATAAAAGCAGAATATTTTCCATAATTCTTCTCCTTAACTATTCTAGCATAAAAACTTCTTCGTCAAAGTCAACAGCATTTAAGATTTCTCAATGCATTCAATAATATATTCAGAAAAACTCTCTCAGACAAGTACTTCTCTCAGACAAAAGCAAATATGTCTGGGGAATTAAGATGAAAAGGGAAAAATACTGTACGCAAGCATTTAGAAATTGTAATTATAACAATATGAGTAAATTTCTTAGAGCTAGAGTTTAAACATTCCATTGCTTTAATTTTGTATGCCCATCTGTACCTTAAAGCATATTTATTATAATGTTTCAGACATAAATTTCAAGTGCATATTGACGTAAAAAATGTTACACATTTACATGCAAAAGTAATGATTTTGTAAGCAAACTTCTGAAATTATAAAACTACTTTCAACCTTATAATGAATGATGCTGTCGCACAAATTTGTACCCAAATTATGAAAAGGAAGTTAAATAACTAAGTTGTAGGAAACTAGTATTTTTAGTTTTTTTTTTTTTTTTTCAAATAATCTAATAGCTATCTGCGAAAATGAGCTTGTTCGCCTACTTGCGTCGTTCGTCTCCGTATGCCAAGTAGTTGTTTACCAAGAAACGGCATCTCTTCAATATACTATATTGTTCGAATTATTAGGGATAAAGCTATTATTTTGCCGACTTTCAAGTTGATTGCCAGGAAGCTCCAGCAGGTCCCACTAAGCTGTTGTACCTGTCTTAATGTGATCTGGCTGTCAATTTTGATTGTTTAGAACTGAAACCACCAAAGTTTTTACGTATATTCCTGCATAATAAACTCTAAAAAATATTTTAATGCTAGAACAAAATGAACAGTAATCAATTTGTTAATTAATCATTTTTGAACTGTTACGTAAAAGCTAATAATAATAATAATAATAATTAATTATTAAAGTTCAAATAAAGTAATGCAGAGGAATAAATAACTTATACATTAAAATTTTCAAATAAATAAATAAATAACACTCTGAACAAAACAACGGCCACATGGACCAGCTTCGTGGGCCGGATAGGGCCCACGGGACGTAGGTCGGGTACCACTGCTATAGACAACTAACAATAGAAAACTCTTTCTGATGCGATAGCTCTAGCAATAAACTAATTATAAAGCTATCATCATAACTGTAAACTATTAAAATATTCACATTAATATCATAAAAACATCGGATAATTGTTCCACAAAATTTTTATTTTGCATCTCTAAATATTTTGTTGAATTTCAGAACTTTTAAATGGTAATATATTTTTTCTCTAAAGAAAACTTATTTTCAGTTTTTTTTCTCCTTTTTATATTGAATATTTGTGTTCGTTACATACATATGTGATTTCTTATTAACTTTCACAAGCAATGTTTTCGAATATTGAAGCTAAAATCAAAAATAAGATCTTGTATATATTTGAAAAAAAAAAAAGACTATATTTTACATTTAAAAATTATCAGATATTATTCTGTATTATCACTCTATTAAGTGAACATTTGGTAACTTAATTGTCTAAGTCTCTAAGTTACTACTTAGTAGCATTGAGAAGAGATAAGATGGAGCGAGTTAAAACTTTCATGCATGAAACAAAGACATCAACTCACGTGACAGATTTTAAAGCGAAGCATTGGAAGAAATCAGGTTTCTTTCACTATTTCCACCCAAAACGTGTCAACCATTCGTCGTTGTTAAGTCACGTGACTTGAGATCTTTGCCCAAGCTTTTGCTAAGCCATTGCAACCCTCCATTTATAATTCCTGCTCTGGGCTTAGTAATATTACTAGTTTGTACATTTTTAGATCCTATCTAAACCAGCGGTGAGCAGAAAGATGCAAATACATTTCCTAAATATAATAGAGTCAAATACGTTTCCTAATTTAAGACAGTAATATTTAAGCTGTAACTGGATAAGAATTATTTCCAATAAATATGCTTTTGAGTATTAACAAGCTAGAAGAAGGATTAAAAAATATTTTGCTTTCGGAAACAAATATTTGTCCAGAGTTTGAAATTCAAATTCAAATGAAACTTTTATGCAGCATCTGAGTGTGCTTGGAATTCAGGCGGAGTGAAGATCAATTATTAATGTGTCCCCAATCTAGCGTTGTATATTGTTGAAAAGATTTACTTAGAAAAAGAAAATGTGAACTAAAAAAGTAATATATTCGTAGATTATTGGCTAATGTTAATGTTATAATATTTACATTAAACAATTTAAAATTTCGTAAATTTATCCCTCCAAGAACTAATGGAGAAAATTGATCTAAAATGGAATCTTTTGCGGAAACAATAAATGAATATTATTCCATAAAATTGTAAATATTACTATGAGGATTGAATTCTTTGAGAAATTTTTTTTGAACTTTAAGTATACACTATTAATTTAGATTACAAAAGCTAATCAGTAAATATTACATAATATTATTGCTGAATCAGTTGCAAGTGTAATATTGTATGAAACCATAGTTTTCTCCAATGCTGCTTTTTTGAGTTGTGCCAGGGCCGCCAAGAACCAAGACGGGTTCATTGTCTGTTTAGTCATCGGTCTCCCTCGTTCCATAAAACTTATACACGTATTAATCCAAGTCGAAATCCCTTAAGGGTAGCGCCCCGAGTTTCCAACTTGCTGACATGGCCTCTTATTGTCCCTGGTTGTGTCACATCTGTTACCGGGGAGCGGTATATTTAGCATCAGTTAATGTAAAACATAAAAATAAACAAAGAAAAAGAGAATGGAAGTTTTTAAAAACTTACTTCTTTCAGCTACGCACTCCTACACAGTAATTGTTTTCCCCGTAACTAAAGTTGCATGACTGACGTATAACATTTGAATGATAAAATTTCGCCGTTTAAAAATACTTTTTTTTTTTCGTTCCTGATATAATTCAGGAACAGTTGAATAATCAAAGCATTTACATAATTTATCAAGTACTCAAATACTTTTTCTGCCAAAAGTTCTTCAAGCAGAACCTTGAAATAAATATGTGATTCATCTTCACTGTAAATAAGAAAACTCAAGACGTCCTTTTAGAAAAGGGAAATTGGCAATTTTCTTAGAACTGTGGCGGAGGCAAAAAAAAAAAAAAAAAAAAAAATGTTTTCAAGTTTGAATTGGAAAAATTTTTGCAAATAAAAACTCATTGCGAGGTGATTTGGAATACCTTTCTTCGAAAGCATACCGCAATGACCTAAATTATGGTTTTTGCAAAAATCGGACTTGATTAGCGAAATAGAATTGCGTGAATATTTCTGTCAAAGCCTCACGTAATTGGCGTCCATTAAATTATTTAATGACTTTTTTACATGCAAGTTATCTTTCTATATAATAAAAGTCTAGTGGTGGCATCTCAGCACTCAATCACATCAACAAAACGTCATGATTTTGAACAAAAGTGTCGTGCAACAGTGACCAAGTTTAACATTGCTGTTTCCAACTACAGGTTGACTTTCATTTTAGCTTGAAATTCTTTTTAAACAATTATAACTCAAGGTCTAAATACTTTAGGAAATTCAAACGAATTTCATGTAATGCAGAAAAATCAGGGTTTTCTCTTGATATATAACTTTAATACGTGTGATTATTTTTTCACCAACACTTTAGAGGATTTATACAAAAATCTTGCTTAACATAAGAATAAATTAATTATTACGGGTTAGATAATTAATCCGTTTGCAGAATATTAACTTTTCACTTGACATGAAGTTGCATACCTAATTTTAAAACAACTCAAGCACAGGAAATGGGGGAAAATTAAAATGAAAAATTTCAATGGAATCATTGAAAGGTTGTAAGGTAGAAATGTCGAGACGGAAGATCGAGATGAGAACCAAATGAAACTGCCGGAGTTCAGTGATTGCAACTAACTATTTACTGTCCTTGAAGACATATGTTCTGGTCTCCCTTCAAAACTCGTGGACAATTTCTGGATATTGAGTTTACAAAATCAGAATTTTTAACAATCTTCGATAACGTTGGGTTCCCCCTTATCCGGGAAATGTTTCAGAATTAAAAGGCGAAAAAAGAAGAAAAAAAAAACAATTGTAGTCCATCTTTAATGACGTTGGGGAAATAAATGGTGTTCGGAACTCTTTTCCGGAATTTTTTTCGAAAGTAAAGTACAGAAAAAAAGCAGTTATAGACTATTTTTAATGATTCTAGGAGGATAAAATTTCGAGGCTCCAACCACCGTGAATACTCTCCCCACAATTTTCCGATACTGAAGTTCAAAAAAGGCAATTTCAGGCTACCTTCGATATTAAGAGAAGGGGGCGGGATTAAGGGCTCAACTTGAGAAATGTGTCAGAATTGAAGACCGAAACATTCGCAAACGAAGTATGTAAACCAGGATATGTAGTAAAGGGCAAGTAATAAAAATCAATTCACCCCCCCCCCTGGAAACATTTCTGGATCTATCCTTTAGTTTGTAACTAAATGCAATCCATTTTCAAAAATATAAGATTTTTTCACTAAACCCCAAAATATATCGCTTTTACTAATATATCCATCATACTACGTCCACAATATCCCATCCCACAGAAAGCACTTTAAAATAATCTTTTAACCCTAGCGGTTTCAAACTTTCCTGTTGTCAAATACTTTCCCCAAAAAAACTGATATTGCAATTATTCATCCTGCTTCTTAGGCCACTGACGTTGAGTGATTCCTTGAGCAGTCGAAAACATGATACCATCCCTCATGAATAGACTTCTCCGTGAAAAGCCGTGCTCTTAAGGAGCTTTTAAACGATAGCGTCGTTTATCAAAAAAAGCAGTCTCAATTCCACCCATGGGAAAGCCTAAAAACCTCGCCTTTCAGAAGCTATGTAATAATATTTTGGAAGGAAGATGCAAACTTTCTGCAAGTTTGCAGTAATTTTATTTTTCAGCAAGCTGGATGTACTTCAGTAATAATATATAACTGGATGAGATAGTGCAATATTTACACAAGTTGGTGAAAGTAATAAATTTAAAAGAATGTGGAGAGTATCTTAAAGTGCATAATTTGGGTTTTATACAGAGAAGGTGAAAGCTATAGGAAATTCATGGCAAATATTTATTTCTGCGCGCAATTATTTTTGTCGCAAAAATATTTTGGGCCTGAATCAATACGACGTGAATTAATTGAGCACAAATTTTCAATGATAATTGCATGCATGTGTTACGCAGTCTTTATGATAGCAGTGATAAATTGTTTCTTCTTTTAATGTTTCAGTCTAGTGCTCCAATATGTTTTCTACAAACAATTTTAAATGTATAAGTTCGTGTTCACTAGTTTTTCAGTTTCTTCTCCAGTCTTGTAAAATTGCAATATAGTCATTTCAGATGTCAGAATATTTTTGATTCATAATTTATCTAGTTTTAAATGCCCCCTACTATTTTGTTAGTTTTATTGCACACATTTTGATAAAGCTGAAGAAATATTCCTAAAGTATTGTACAGTTATCCAAAAATAAGAAACAGTAGTTATAAATTAAATTTAATATGAATTACTAAACTACTTGTAAAAAAGCAGTCGAAAACGTTGTACTATGGAATGAGTAAGAACGACCACAACATTCATAAAGTACAAATAAAGTAATAAAATAGAGTTAAAAACTCAGCAAACAGCTGTTTCGGGGCTGTCATATGCAAGCCCCTTCATCAGTGCATAAAAGAAGAACGAAAAGTCCACACAATGTAGACTGAACGACAAATGAACAAAAATGGAAGGAAGCAAAGTAAATAGACATGGAAACCGGAAACACATGCGTCACAGAACAGCAACGACACTTATAGTGCGGAAAAACGTCACAAACGGAGAAAAACTTTTCTCTGAGAGAATTGCTTTTTTCTGCTCGTTGACGGTACATTTTGTATCAGTTTTTTTTTTGTCTATTTAAACCTGATTGTTGAACATGTGTCTATTGACACAACTTTTATTTTAGAGGTAGACCATGCAATGCCGAACAACGCAGTTAGTTATTTAATAAATATTCTTATCACTTACAAGAGAATTTAATAATACTCTGAACGTGCATTTATGAGCGTAAACCAAGACCTGTATATTATTAACGGAGGTCATCTTTCAAACGCAAGATCATATACACGAAGTTCACGTACTGAAGTATTGTTTTCCGTTAGAGACGTAAGAGTTTGCATCTATTTAACACCTCTGTTGCTGTTCGCTTATTTTGAATATATCCGCTTGTCCAACTTTACGTAAATTAAACGAAATGTAAGTAAGAATTTAAATTTGTTAGTATCAAGAAGTCCTTTGCAAACCGAAAATGATAAATGAACTCATAATTAAAACGACATGCTTATAGTTAATTAAAGGGGAAAGGCAGAAAATTAACGCAAAATAATAGTAACGCAGTCTAAAGTCATAGCTGCAGAAGCAATTTATTAGTCAAATAATTTCAAGTGGTAGAAAAATAAAAATGATGAAGTACTTTCATCGTTTTATTTTGCCGGCTTCGAATTTATCTTAAAGAATATACCGCAAATTCTTGAAAAATTTCATGGGGAGGGGGGGGGAGCACACACACACACACGGAGAGAGAAAGAGAGAGATAGCAGATAATATATGATGTTAAAGCTTATGATAATGCCTTACAGCGCATGCGTTGCAATTTTTGAAAGTTTATGCTTTAATTAATAATATTTTTTACTGCGTTACTCGCATATATTTTGTGTCCGACCAAAGATTAATTTGGAATAAAATCTTTAAACTTTAGTTTTTTTTTTTGACAAAAGTAAAAATTAAAACACCTCTTCAGGAATAATATAGCTTTATTATTGATATTATCTTACTAAAGTTAGGTCTCTTTATAAAGTATTGAACATAAATCTTTTTTTTTAAAATTTGATTGCTATTTTTAAATTCCATTTAAAATTTTATTTTGGTAGAATTTTCGTTGTAATTCATTTTTAATACCTGTTTCCTTCATTTCTGCTCCCTTGCATAAAAAATCTCTCTTCAACTTGAAATATTCCTGATAGAGAAAAAAATTATAATAGCTAAAAAAAATATATGCATCATGTCTAATAGTTTGACATACAGTGCTGGACAAATTATTAGACTAAGACTGCTTTAAAAGCAAATTCTTTATTGATTACATAACTATAGACACATCAACGAACAGTGAAATAATTATCTAATATTTAGTATGCATTCCCTTGTTCTTAATGAGCATTTTAAGCCTTTTTGGCATATTTTTCACAAAGTTTACGCCATTTCTTAACTTTTTAAAAAAGAGGTAAAAAATTGTTTATACTCACTATTATATATACTCATATACACATACTCACTAATTACCTAAAACTAACTTTAAATATAACAGAACACACTAATAAAAAGAACTAGTGAACTGTTTAAGTTAAGTGAAGTTTTGTTCTTGGTAGGTAGATAAACAAAGAACATAAACAAAGCAGGCAGTGCTGCCACCTTTATGCTAAAATAACGTAATAAATCAGTGTACAGTATGTACAGTATGTACTGTACTTTAACAATAAAATAAATAGTATTTTAGTACAAATAGTGTACAAAAAAAAAAAAAACTCTTTAGCCTAATAATTTGGCCAGCACTGTTTGCCAGTAACCTCGATGTCACTTCTCCAAGCATCAGCATGCCCTTTTTATTTACTCGTTTGTACTTCATTGAAATTGCTATACTCATTTTAAATATAAAAGCGAGGGAGAAACAAACGAAAACTCTATTACGTCTTACTTCTATATAACCTTCCATATATAACCTGCAAAAAAGAAAAAGTCACGACGAAATATAATTTGAAATGTGTGATTTATGTAAATTATTTGTGTTTTAAGTTGAATAAACAAGAGAAAAAGGGACACGTGAAATAGAAAGAATTGAATATGAAAAGAAATATGCTGCAAACTTAGCAAATCAAAGACGTTTTCTGATATGGATTTTTCAATTTAATAATACTGTTTACTAGAGCGTGCTTCGCGTTTGAAAACGATAGAAATTTCATTTAAAAGAGGGTATGCCTTAACTTATTGTCTTAAAATTTTTATTTCAATTTAAAACTGGATTTTGTTCACATAAACAAAACTCTGTGCTTTGTAATTACCTTCGTTGGTTCGATTTGTAAGGCTTTACGACTCGGGAGCCTTCTAATATAATAAACGTGAAATATGTTTATGCACATTTTTCTGTACCAAATCTTCATACAACAATCCTAGGATGATTGGAGCTTTTTGAAGTGTAAGTATTCTTTGAAAATAAACAGGAGGTTTTAACTGGATGATTTAAGGGGATAGTTCCCCTAATTTAAATGGGAGAGGGGGAAGAGAGAGCTCTTTAACTAACAAAAAAAGAAAGACCTATAAATCTTTGTAAAATTTATAGACTAATACATTAATTCAGGAGGGCAACAAAAGTGACGTAACATAGAAATTTGCCCCCCCCCAAAAAAAAAATTAACCGTGATAATTATTGATTTAAAATACAAATTTAATGGTCTTTCTAGCCTCAAAACTCGCCCATAGTGTACATATCAGGTGCATGATGGCGTATGAACGTTATAAAATCAATAGTGACACACCATTTGACATCCTCGAAGACCTCAACACCTACCAATTGCTTGGTTTATCGTTTTAAATGCTCAGATAAATCTGAGCAAGTGGGCGCCCGAGGAAGTTTATTTCAATATAAAAAAATACAATGATTATCAGTTACAATTTTGATTCGTTAACGACATAAAACAATAAAAATTTAAAATAATATGTGTTACAATTCAGATAAAAAACAATACATAGCAGCATGACAATAATACAATAAAAACAAGAAAGTGATTATCGTATAGAAGATAATGCAATGAAGGGTAAAAAGATGAAAAAATATTGCTGCATTGAAACGAAATTAAATCCTCATATTTATAATAGCCAATGATCGAGTAACGCTCCTGACGTTATCAACAATGAAACTCGCGCCACGGCGTGATAATTTGATAATATGTTTTTGGTAATGCTTGACATGCAGGGAAATGCTTTATTTTGACGAGACTGAACTAGATCTCGTAGCTTAACTGTTTCACTGGTAGGTTTGTCATTTTAGGAGAGTGAAGAAACGAAAAAGCGGTCAACAATGAACGCTGCCTACTGGAGTTTAGGGTTAATCCACTGGAGTTAGGGTAAAATTTGAACTATCAGAATATCAGCTTCGTTCAAACGTAGAAGCCATTTTCACCCGTCATACCTTAACGTGCAATTTTCTAGTAATTTAAAATATGAGACGTAAAAAAAAATATATTAAACGCTTTGAAACATGAAGCCTTCTTTGGACAATAGAATTAAAATCGAGTTTAGTATGAAGCGGGTTTGACGTTGTTGAAGGGCGATTAATATGTTTTGAGTAAATGAAAGGTTATGATTACGTCTAATATGTAAATGTGATGCTAATGGACAGAAGAAAATGTAATGTTCCGAAGAACTTAATGTTCCGCAACAACAATTAGCATAATCAGAAAGCGAATATCTGTAAATATATTGTGGAAATGGTCCATGGCCTGAAAGGAAAATTGTTTTCAATTTACTTTTAATACGTGATTGTAAATACGTAATAATGACACATCATTAAAACTTAGATGAGAAATTTTCGGACTTTTTGCTTGCACTTCTAATTTAGAATATGAAAACCAACCAGTAATGAAAACATTATAATCTTTTTGCGCGCATTGTAGTGTTTCATTAAATCAGTTAAAACCTTGATTTTCTCGAATGCTATATATATATATATATATATATATATATATATATATATATATATATATATATATATATATATATATATATATATATATATATATATATATATATATATATATATATATATATATATATATATATATATATATATATAGTTTTTGAATTTCGTTACCTTTGTTGTCGGAATAACGGAGGAGCATAGCTTTGGAAATTCGTTCCCAAAAATCCCAAAATCATCATACTTTGTGCTTCCTAATTAGCAGTAAAATATTATTTAAATACTGCAGTATCTCATTTGCACATGATTGTGAAACCTCATTAGCATTCTTTCAAAAGTCTGTTCTACGATAATTTTACAAAAATATGAGCACAGCATTTATAAGAAGAAATCCGTTTGAGTGACCTTTACCGTTAAGCATAGGTCATGTAAACCACTACTCTCGTTTATTTACAACAGTTATAATTACTTTTTAAGAGTAAGATTATGGCGCAACAGTACGCAGATTATATACGCATCCATTAAATTTTTGGTTAAAAAACGAACTTTACTTTATAGAAAAATTAAGCTTAAAGCTCCTCGTAATTATTGATTCTTAAATTCAAAAATAAAGCTAAATGCTAATGGTCCTTTTACACACATGCAACAGAATGGAAAAACGAAAAAGGAAATAGGCCGTGCTGCAAATGGGCAATGAAACCGAAACATCAGAAAATCAAAGCATGATGATATCTGACAAACATCATCATTAGTGTAATAGACAGCGTAATTTTATTGGAATTGCAAAATTAACTGACATTTCTCTTCATGTTGTAGAAGGGTGAAATATTGATGATGAAATTTATGTCACGAAATAATTTTTCTTTCGTTTTATTGATTGGTAATATAGATTTATTTTCATGCTTGCCCTTTAACTCTAATATAAGTAATACACTTTCGAGCGATTTTGTTTCCAAAGAAACCGATTTTATTATCAATACGTTATAATAACACTAATCATAACAATTGTTATAATAATAACAATTTTAATAATAAAAATAATTGTTGATAATAATAAAATTTTTGCAATAGTAATTTTAATAATAATAACAATTTAACAATACTACTACTACTACTACTACTACTAATAATAATAATAATAACAATTTAACAATACTACTACTACTACTACTACTAATAATAATAATAATAATAATAATAATAACAAGAACAATTTAATAATAATAATAATAATAATAATAACAATTTAATAATAATAATAATAATAATAACAATAATAATAACAGTACCAATATTAATATTAAGAATAATAAATTAAAAACACATAAATACGAGAGGTATTGGGAATTGAAACACAGTTGAAAGGAAGAACGAAATGCACTTAACTTCTGAATGTCACGTCAGAGCTTCTAATTTTGCAAATTGAACGTTTGAACGATTTTGCTCTATTTCTTTACAATTCGTCGAAAATTCGTAGAATACTCCAGAGAAGTAAAGCTCACTAAATAGTAAAGTTATTATAGCGAATTAAAACGCACTTAAAAACTTTTTAATTTAGTTAGAGAAAACAACAGGAAAAAAAATGCATTTGCCTCCTCTTATTCCAGATAAATGAAAAACTACTTTCAATGATCCTTGTGAGTTTACTTTTGACAGAAAATTTTATGTAGTTTGACACCGTATATTATCCCTCCTTGAACGATGTTGATATCAATTTCGTATACGGAACCGAATGCAAAATTCTACTCTTTCCTGAACTTAATTACGAAACGAAATTCCTTCGCATAAGATTCTAATAAGACTTGGGAATACTTTTGCGACTTCAGCACAATAACATTACCCAAATAAATTATCGTGAAAACTATAAAATCAATAATACTGTCTGAACACGGATTGTATGGAAAGGCAAACATCCGATTTACAGGCGGAAATGGATACATCTATTCATTTGAAGGTTTTCGGCTAATATCAAGCAAAGTTTTCCGTTGCTAAACTTTCAGAATATTTGACAGCATATTAGAGAAACATAATAGTAAAATTTGAAGTTAAAGTATTGAAATTTTAATGAAATATGAACGTTTAAAGCAATTAATTTTTCACCGCGCTTGCGCGAAAGATAACAATTTTATAATTTTCATAATCCAAAACTCAGAGATATCCTACAACTCATAAAAAAATTCCACCCCAATATCTTTAAAATTAAAAAAAATTATCAGCGATTTAATGAGTCGAATTTCTATAATTCTTGGATAGGCAACGAATGCTAAGGGGTTGTTCGCAAACTTGCAACACTTTCCTGTTATCGTTGCAGAGTGATTCATGATAAGAACGGATTATTTGGGAACGATCCCTCTCGATTCCTCCTCTAGCCAAGAACTATTAAAATTCGGCTCATTAGATCGCTGATAACTTTTTACATTTGAAAGATATCAAAGTGGAATTTTTCGATAAGTTGTAGGATATATCTGGGCTTCCGATTATAAAAGTTATAAATTGCTATCTTTTGCGCATGCTCAGTGAAAAATTAATTGCTTTAAACTTTCATATTTCACTAAATTTTCAATGTTTTAACTTCAAATTTGATTATTAGGTTTCTCTAATATGCTGTCAAACATTCTGAAAGTTTAGTAACGTTTTACGGAAAACTCTGCGTGATAAAATCTGCCTTCAAAAAAATTTGTATTTTTAAAATAAATGTTTATATATTCGTGGGTATAAGAGATACTTTCACGAAAATACAAAAATGAATTCTAGATAGGTTTTTAACTTATTTCTGAAATTTAAAGCTTATTTCCAGCTATTTACAATGAAAAATGATCAAAAACTGTTTTTGTTTCCTCAATTTGTTGCTCGTCCCTTAAATGAATAGTAGACTTAATTTTTCTTGGAAAATGGCAGCTGGAGTATACTTTTTATGTGCAAAAAAGTACAGAGCAATTGGTCTTTTACTTCTCGAGAAATCCGTAAAAATGTGAATTTTTGAAAGTGTCCCAATACTTTTGGTCATATAGTGTATGTTAGCCTCTAAATTAAGCAAAATCTCATTCAAATGAGCGGAACACGCGCATCAATTTTTTACTTTTCCTCTTCATTCAGATGGACTCGTCTTAACTGGACGCTTGCCAATTCCATACAATCCATGTTTAGACAGTAGAGCAGCTGCGCTGGTGGACGTTGTTCGAAGGTGGGCACTCGTGGTTTTTGATATGTCTTTGTACATCGGTTTTTTTAAGCTACTAGAACTGTTAAAGGTAGCAAAGAAAGCTGATGAAATTATAACTCTTTAAACCTGACAACTTTTGTTATAAAATGTACAAAACATTAAAAAAGGCTACAAAGTAAATAAGCTCCCGGACAATCGCGCATCTAAAAAAAAACCTTACATAGTATATAAGAATCATAGAAATTGTTAGCACTGTATCACACGCTACATTGTACAAACTATAGGAAACAAAGAAAAGTTGGAAATCTTTTATTCTTTTCCGACAACAATGGAAGTGAAAACGTTTCCAATTCAGATGTAAGCACAAGAACAAAAGAAAATATTGGAAACATATATAAAGTAATCAGATAATCTCCGCCGATGCATAACTAGTGCTGTATAAAATTCGCTGTTTCATTATTAGTTTGCATTGATGACGTAAATGACGTCATTTCTGAAAAGAGATTCCTGCAAATTAAATCCCTTTTCAGACTGTGCTTCAGAATAATACTATTTAAAGTTGTTTTCTGTGTAAATAAGTTTCGTATGTTTGTACATGTTCTAAAGAAAATAATGTGACATAGTCGTGACAAACACACAGAATGTATTTGTCACTATACTATTAAATAAAGATTATATTATGTAAACTCACGGATTAATGCCTCACCGAAGGAGAAAGAATTAGTAACAACTAAGAAAAAGTAATGAAAAATACGGTTTCAGTATGAAAGAAATGCAGACGATAAATAATAAATATGTTTTTAAAGTGTAGGGAGTTGATAAAGTCTTGCACGGATAATGAAAGTCAATTTAAAAAAAGAACCTACTTAGGATATAAATATAATTCTTTTTTCATTTTAATCCTTAATTCAGGGGTTCTCATCCTTTTTCCATTCGCGGCACTCTTTGAAGAACAGGCTCTCTTAGAATTTTCTCACAGCACCGTATTATGTAAACAACTAATAAGTAGTTATTTTCAGGGGTTTTCTTTCCCACACCTTCACACAATTCGTGCACATATGTGCAGCATATGCAGCACAGGATCATATCTCTTCCTCCCAAATACTCCGGTGTTACATTATAAGGACAAGTGCTAATAAGGCAAGCCATGGTCCTATCGTATTACAATCTACTTTTTTAGTGCAAAAGTAGTTTCTCGGGAAAAAATGACGGCACACAACGACATTTTTCCTTTCGAATGCATCAACTACATAACTTGGATTTCAAGAATAGTATGCAACTTTCTTTTATTCTAGTTAAACTTCAGAAAACCATGTAGAAACAAAATGTACCGTAAAATAAGATCAGTTGGTTTTGACATCCCTCTTCTGCTTGCTACACTGTTGCACTTTTGCCTGGTAGTTAAAAATGGCTTGTTGATAAAGCTTTATCATCAGTTAGACTTTTTGATGAATAATGAAGAGAATCTAGTGAACTTTTGTTATACTGAATAAAAAAATGGAGGGCTTTCTTACTGGTTGACCGGGCATTATTTGGTGATACATAGATACCACGGACACTTCACGGCACCCCTGCCTTAATCAACTTTTTTTTAACAACTTTAATACGTGCCACGTGAGCACCTTTCATAGCTCTGAGAAGTTTTAGACGATTTTCAACTTCGTTCCACAAACCGGTGCAGTTAAAATTTACCTTCTGAGATGGTGAGGGTTTGGTCATATCAGTCCTTAGATGGGTATTAAACTCGTATTAGGATTGGAAATATGAACTAAAGCCTCTAAGGCTCTCACGGGTTGACCCTCTAGCCCCCAACCCTTTCCTATGGGAGCTTTTTTTTTCATAGCCACCATTTTCAGTTTTCGATGCTAGCACCATACTTACATGCCTTTAGCTAATTTTGTGCCAATGGGGGGAAGGGGGGGGGGAACTTGAAAATAAAAAAGAATAATGTACAAATCTTAAATGAGTATAAAAAATAAATTTACTTCATCAGTGCGAGACTTTATAAACATTCTGTAGAACAATGAGGATTAAGAATATAAGGATTTTTACGTGTAAAAGGCATCCTATTTTTAACAAGCAAAATGCATTTCTATTAAAGAAATTGGCAATTTTGTCAATGTTTTAAAAATAAATTTTGAATTCAAAAAAACAAGAAACATTTTTTAGTATGATCATCTTGAATGAGAAAGAATTAAGGAAGAAAGAGTTAAAGAATTAAAATGTTTGTGATCTTTTTATAATGAAAATAATGAAGTTAATCTGGAAAATAGAGCTAGAATATCTCCCAGAAATAGATGTTTTGTGGCTTAGCAAACTACATTTTCAAAAATGAACCCTCCAATTTAACGAAGTTTTCTTCGTAAATGACGAAAGTGAAAAATGCCCCAATTAAACGTTTTGTCAAATTGAAAGAATATCTGAGCTTGAGTGTTTAACTCAGTGAGGTTGTAACGGACAAAATTTGTGTAACAGTTAAAAAGGTATCAATTCGATATCTCTTTTCTAGAAAAAGAAACTTCGGCCGGTGAACCAAGCAAATTCTTTTTTTATAGCCTAGAGACTAAATATATCAGCTGCTTTTAAATGATTGTTGATTTTTTGATCTCTTTAGTCGCTTTTTAAAAAACTTTAACGAGAGAGGTGACTAAAAATGAGTGTCGCAATTAAAAAAAACCTAACGGATATCTATGTACGTAACCTCAGAGTAACAGTAAGACGTCTAGATTTGAAATAACACTAAGATTTCGCACTGTTGCTCTGAGGTGAAGATATATATAAACGTCTGTATGTGTTAGTGTTCCTTATACAAATTCAGTTTACGTCTGATCTTTGCTAAATTTGGCACAGAGGTACTTTGATGCTCAGGAATTCACATACGGGGGTCATTCGCAAGAAAATCCGCTAAATGGAATGTTTACGCCTATTCATAACAATGAATGAATCTTTGAAATTTTTAAAAATAATAGTTTTAAATTTAGAGTCATAAAATTATTCTGTTTTAGACATTGACGTTAAATTTTAATTTTTTTCCCTTTTAACTAAGCTTGAGTGTTAAGCATGCGCCACTTGAAACATTTTTATTTTCGAGATAGACCGTGAGACGCAGCCAGCTGTATGAAAAATAATAAATAAAAATATAAAATGAATACATAAAAATATGTATATACATATACATCAGTTTATTTCGGCTGTCACACATAGAAAGCATTTCGTTTAAACAGCGCACTGCTAGTCGAAACTACTTTCTCAAGAGAGAGCTATTTGCGGTTTCCGAAATGTATGCATTTCGATTTAAATACAAATGCCAACTTCTAAAAATTGCCCACAGCTTAATATTTTGCTTTCACTGGGAAAAGTATTAAAAAAAAATAAATAAATGTTCATTGTTCCTTTAAAAACACGAATTCGTATTTTTGAAATAGAATCTCTTATCGATGCACATTTTGCTATAAATCGGCAATCGATTTTCAAACCCTATCTTTTCTACTTATACTTTGGCAACACAAATCATTCTAATAAATAGACGGAAGGTTTAAACAAGTATCAATGAAATTGAGAGCAATTTCACTCATTCCTGCCATTTATTTCATCTAAGTTAAGACCTGCTTTTTGAGCATATAAACTGAGATTTTCATCGTTTTATCGCAAATACGTTTTAAACGTTTGAATCTATCAGTTTTAACTCTAAATAGTAAAACGTAACAAATGTTAAAAAAAGGGAGGGGGGAGAGAATTAAAGAATGCTTTTTTATTTTGTTTGTTCTTAGAAAATCTCAATTTAGCATGTATTCGATTAGGGGGAAAAAAATCGATCTTGGGATAAACGTTTTTAAGCAAGAACATTTTTATTTGAGAGCATTAAAGGTTGATTTTTATTTTAACCAAGCCTTAAAAAAGAACTTTTTATTATATGATTTGCAAAAAATGTTTTGAAATAAGAAAGTTTTCATTTGAGTGAATTGAAGATGGATTTTTATTTTGTCTCTTCAGAAAAAAACCCAATTTATTATTCTATTTGAGCCAAAAAAAAAACATTAGCATTATCTTTTTATTATTATTATTTATTTATACACCTTTTTAAACAGATGGTTGTTTTAAAAACTTTAAAAATTTCGATCAAAATTATATAAAAAAATTTTTCTTTCAAAATTTTGCGTCCAACTTGCATGAACGCCTAAAATCCGTAAATTCAGCCTTTAACTTAATTTATTACATTTGTGAACCACACTAACTTTACAAATGCTATTATTTTTCATTGATTTTGTGGAACAGTTAAAAATTAACTACGTCACTTCCGTCACACAAAAAGGTTGCAGATCAGAATTTCAAATTAAAAAAAAAATAAAAATAAAAAATAAATAAAAGAAAAAAAATAATAATTTGAATTTTTACATCTTGAATTCAAATTATGTTTTTCGCAATGACGAGTGTGTGTATGTAGGCGTGTGTGCTTGTGTGTGGGGTGGAGGGGTATGTGTGTTTGTGTGTGGGGTATGTGTGTTTGTGTGTGTAGGGGGTATGTGTATGTGTGTGTAGGGGGTATGTGTATGTGTGTGTAGGGGGTATGTGTATGTGTGTGTAGGGGGTATGTGTATGTGTGTGTAGGCATGTGTGTTTGTGTCTGTGTGCAGGCATGAGTGTGTCGGTAGTTGTGTGTATGTGTGTGTATGTTTTTGTGTGTGTGTGTGTATGTGTAGGTGTCTGTATGTATGCGTGTGTGTATGTGTTTGTGTGTGTATGTGTTTGTGTATGTGTGTAGGTGTATGTGTGTGTAGGTGTATGTGTGTGTATGTGTTTGTGTGTGTGTGTATGGGTGCGTGTGTGTGTGTGTAGTTGTGTATGTATGCGCGCGTGTGTAGGACATGGATGCAACCTGGAGACGGCTTTCGCTATAGGAGCAGCATCGTGAGGAGCCGGTCGACGGAGATGGTGAGGAGGGTGGCGGTGGGAAAATAAAATGATAGGACGCCAAAAACAGTCAAGTGAGAACAATAAGCAATCATGATTGCTCAAAAAAAAAAAAAAAAAAATCGAATTTTGACATTTTGAATTCAAATTATGATTTTCGCAATCACGAGTGTGTGTATGTAGGTGTGTGTGTTTGTGTGTGGGGGTATGTGTGTTTGTGTGTAGGGGGTATGTGTGTGTAGGCATGTGTGTTTGTCTGTGTGCTGGCATAAGTGTGTAGGTAGTTGTGTGTATGAATGTGTGTGTGTGTGGGGGGTATGTGTATGTGTGTAGGCATATGTGTTTGTGTCTGTGTGCAGGCACGAATGTGTGGGTAGTTGTGTGTATGTGTTTGTAGGTGTATGTGTGTGCATGTGTGTGCATGTGTTTGTGTGTGTGCGTGAGTGTGTGTGTAGTTGTGTATGTATGCGCGTGTGTGTAGGACATGGATGCAACCTGAAGACGGCTTTCGCTATAGCAGCAGCATCGTGAGGACCCGGTCGACGGTGATGCTGCAGAGGGTGGCGGTGGGAAAATAAAATGATAGGACATCAAAACAGTCAAGTGAGAACAATAAGCAATCGTGATTACTCAAAAAAAGAAGGAAAAAAAAAAGAAAAATTTTTAGACATTGCCCTTTACCTGCCCACGGCATTATTGTTTTTTCTCTCAGTTACAGCGCTGCGACGAGTAATTTCACTTTTAACCTAAACTGAAGCTATTTTTTTGTACAGTATCGGCACAGAAAAGCAGGATCTCTTCTTTACTAATAATAAAGCTGAAAGTCTCTGTTGGAATCTCTGTCTGTCAGGATCTCTCTCTGTCCGGATCTCTGTCTGTCAGGATCTCTGTGACGCGCATAGCGCCTAGACCGTTCGGTCGATTTTCACGAAATCTTTATCTAATAATAAAGCTGAAAGTCTCTCTGTCGGGATCTCTGTCTGTCAGGATCTCTCTCTGTCCGGATCTCTGTGACGCGCATAGCGCCTAGACCGTTCGGCCTATTTTCATGAAATTTGGCACAAAGTTAGTTTGTAGCATGGGGGTGTGCACCTCGAAGCGAATTTTCGAAAATTCGATGTGGTTCTTTTTCTATTCCAATTTTAAGAACAAAACTATCATAAGACGGACGAGTAAATTACGAAATTATCATAACGTGGTACAGTAACATGGGCACAAGCCAATTGGCGAGATACGAAATTATCATAACGTGGAATCGTAACATGGATACAAGCCAATTGGCGAGGAAACTCACCATACATTATTTGTAAATATACAGGCGAACCAAAAGACCGTTCAATTTTTCTATTGCGGGCAAAGCCGTACGGGTACCACTAGTTGAAAATATTTTCCTGACTCACATTATACTTTACATCGGGTTTTGACTTATTTTTCAATTCAACATCAAGCATTCATTGCTACGGAACGTTCATGAGAGCTGCCCGGGATATAGAACTTAATTTCTATGTAATATCAACTTCGATACTTAAAAAAAAAAAAAAAAATATTATTATTGTTATTATTATTATTATTATTTTGTGAAGTGTGATAATTTTAAATGTGTGATATTTATTTTCGTGCGTTTGTTTATGTGATATATATTTTATATATTTTTGAATTATTATTGTTAGTATTCTTAACGTGTGATATATATTTTCGTAAGGTTTTTCATGTGGGATTTTTTTTAAGTATGAATATTGGGTTTTGTTGAACATAGAGCTCTCGCAGTTCTTTTGTCAGAAATTAAGCCCCGATTGAAATTAATTAAAATTTCCGACGAAATATGCTATCCATATGATCTAATTTGTATTATAAACACATTTGTTAAAATTACAATCGCTGAAGTTAAATTTTGCAATACGTATTTATAATTCTACATGTAACGATAAGAAGCATGAAGTTATACACAACACAAATGTTGACATTGCGGATTCAGTCTATGAATTATTTTGTCGAAAGTACATCGTAAACCTTCGTAAAAAGTTAAAAAAAAATCAATGCAAAAGAGAAAAATCTGCTTTAAGGAGGTCCGTGACATAAAAATTGTCAAATTTTGCAAATTTATTTTTTATCATTTGAAAATCTTTTCCGTTTTCTTCTGCTTAAAAGGACGTTTGAATCTTGTTTCTATCTTAATTAGAACGAAAAATCAAATATTTTTGTTGCATGCATTTAAATAAGATTATATTTAACTTTAAAAGTTTAAAAGCGTTTTTTTTCCATGCTGCAATTTTTTCCGATTTTTTGCATTCAAACTCTTATTAGTTAAGAACTAATAAAGATAAAGTATTGAAATTTGGAGCATATCTTTTTCAAACAGTTAACTTTAATTTTTATTCGGCAAATTTGAAAAAAGAAAAAAAAAAGTTTACTGCAAAAAATGTGATTAAAAAAAGTATCTTCGAATTTTTGGAAATTTTTCTTCAAATATTTTCTATTTTTTCAAATTAATTAATATTTTTTAAATTTCCGAATAAAATTTAAAACTAAGATATTTGCATAATTTTTTGAAAAAGAATTGAAAATTGACCATAAATATTTTAAGTTTTAGCGATTTAAAGCAACCCCACTTAAAAAAAATAATTACATTTAAATATTTTTTTAAAAATATTTATCTTATGATTTTGCTTATTAAATAGATGGTGAAGTACTGCAAATAAATGTCAAAACTCTAAACTATTTAATAATTTTTTTTCCAAAAAGTCTCGGACACCTTTAAGCCGAAAAAGAGGAGAGAGGGATCACGTGGATCTAAATGTTTACGCAATCTTATGAACGCTTGAAAAATAGCTGATTTTTTCTTGTTGCAAGATTACGAATTTCATACGTAAACCAACAAATAACTTCTGCATGTACTTAGCCAACGTCAAATGCACTAATTACAGTTAAAAAATAATAAACATGTAAAACCTAGATTTTTGAAAAGCACTTTTATTTGCGCAATTTTTCTAGCATTTATTTCAGGGATTAGAAGTTAAATAAAAAAACTACTAAATAAGTGCTGATGTGCAAAGGAATACTCAAAAGATATTTAAAATCACATTTAAGATATTCCAAGCTATAATCTTTGAATGACGTCGATTTATTTTTAAATCATGCAACTCTGCAAAATTGCATAAATTCATCTTTTTTTTTTCAATGAATGAAAGAGTAAAAATTCCGTAATTCAAAGTAATTGGCTTAAAATAACTCATTATGTTTATTGACGGTCAGCAAAATTAAAATATTAAGCAAACCATTCATTCCTCGGTACTACTTTTTATTTTAATTCGTCAAAATAAATTTTAATTTTTTGATAGCATCCAGATTTGATGGTTGAGTGTTTGCAAATGGGCTATGCTTATGTAATGATTAAATCACGCTTTAAAATGCGTTAATTAACTTTGTTTCATACTACTCATCTTTTAAATTTTCCGAATTTAATCAAATTTGGAGATGTTTTTGAGTTTGTTAATAGAATTCCAGCAAAAGAGTCCTATCAAACTAAGCGTTCCTATTTTCAAATTTGCCAATTACCCTATTAAAATGGGGAGATTGATTGAATACTTTACACATCTAAAAAGTAAGTTCTGTGATGAAAGACGAAAATAAGTTGATTGATTAAACGTAAGCAATGTTTTATTTCACCTTAAATACGTTCTTCTGTTTAAGAAAAAATATTTAGTTATTAAAAGGCACATGGTTTTGAAAGAAAACCTAAGCATTCCTTATTCGCTCCATTACGTTTAAAAACGTGTTTCAAGGTTTAAGTTTTATTTTTCAGGTCTAACTTGCTTTATAAGAGGTATCTGGGATGAAAACACGTTTGCCCTTTTCCACCATTCGTTATAGTTCTCTTTTTTTCCCCGCTTTCTGCAAGAAGTAAACATTAAAAATTAAAAAGAATGAATACTAAATGAATAAAATTTACCTAAAGGATCCTATAAAAATTTAAAGTAAACTAACCATTTTCCATCGTTACGCTGAATGTTAGAATTTTTAATACAGAAAAATGACGCTGACTTCTCGTGTAACGCGAACATAACTTGTGTCCTTTGGTAAATAAGGAATGAAGTTCTGGAAGATTTTTTAGCATGGTATAAAACAGAGAAATTAATAAATAAAGAAGGAAAGAAGTAAGAATATACAATGAAATGAAAACAAGCATTTATTAATGCATAATTGAGCTTTCAGGTCGTCATTCATGGTGCCAAAATAAAAATTTATGTTTTATTTAGAGAGTTTTTGAAAGGTTGCGACATAAAGAAATGCGTTTTTTCATATTTAAAAAAAAAAAAAAAAAAAAAAAAAACTCATGCACTGAAAAAGCGGAGATTGATCACAAAAGTATTAATAAATTATGTTTTATTTGAACATTTTTCAAATGGGAAAAATGTATCAAATAACAATGCCGAAAATAGAAGATTGGAAATGGGATGGTTTCCTTCTGTCAAAAGTACTACTTTTAGTCACTGAAATGGATAGAATGAGCAAAGAAAATAACATGGACCCCGAAAATACTTTCATTTTCCCAACAGTTTTTTTAAAATTAATATTTTAAAATGACCAATTTTTCAAAAAGGCGTGGTCTTGATGACGTCACAAATGAGGCACTTTTCCGCGTCTTTCTACTACGTATCCACGTTATGATAATCAAGCAGCGAATTAAATATTGCGCTCTACGCATATTATGAACCATATCGTTGCCAATACACGTGAGTAAAGATGCGAACTAAATATTTTTCACTGTGAATGGCAACACTGAATGGCGTTTCATCATTTGTGATGCCATCGGCAGAAGCCGTTAACAATGAAAGCGCTCCGATTTAAGTAATTTTTTTTAAATATTAAACAAATTTATCAAAAAATGTCCTATGTTTTTAAGCATGCTCTGTCAGAAAAAAAATACTTTTAAAATTTTGGAAACGACCCCATTAGTAACTTGAGCATCTAATAACGGAACATTAATTGTGTTTAACAAGCTTATTTGTTTGTTAAGGGTTTTTCTTTTTACTTATCGAAAGGGAAAAAAACTCGTTTTTGATTATTGCCTAAGGTATTCACAAGTTTTCTGGATCTTGTCTCAAACGATTTCGATTCCATCATTTGAAATGATTAAAAAATTAACAAAGTAAGAGAAAAAGAAATATGATAAAAGAATAATCCTTATTCATTTTTATTCGAGGTTAGGTAAACAGAAAAGAATCCTTGATTTTAAATCAATTTATTTTAAAACGCTCTTTTATCCTTTACTTATACTCAAAAAGAATTACTCTGTTGCCAAAGCAATGACGTAAATTTAATTAAGGTGTCAATTGAATGTTTAAGAAATCAAATGCATAAAGTATGCGGTAGGGGAGTTGAAAAGGAAAATAATGGGTTTATAAATAAAGGAGATAAATATTTCTCAATAAAAACCTTTGATTGCAAAGGAGTGGTGATATACTGAAAAATAGATGGTAAAAATGAAAGTCGTTTATCTTTTAGTGGCAAAGTAATAAACAAACGCTCATAATCTACAAAAAATAAATAATATGGTTAATCTTCTTTACTAATAATAAAGCTGAAAGTCTCTCTGTCCGGATGTCCGGAGGATGTCTGGATGTCTGTAGGATGTCTGGATCTCTGTGATGCGCATAGCGCCTAGACCGTTCGGCCAATTTTCATGAAATTTGGCACAACGTTAGTTTGTAGCATGCGGGTGTGCACTTCGACGCGATTTTTCGAAAATTCGATGTGGTTCTTTTTCTATTGAAATTTTAAGAACAAAACTATCATAACATGGACGAGTAAATTACGAAATTATCATAGCGTGGAGCCGTAACATGGGCACAAGCCAATTGGCGAGATACGAAATTATCATAACGTGGAACCGTAGCATGGGTACAAGCCAATTGCCGAGAAAATTCACCATACATTATTTGTAAATATACAGGCGAACCAAAAGATCTTTTAATTTTTCTATTACGGGCAAAGCCGTGCGGGTACCACTAGTTTTAAATAAAACTGTTAAGCGTTATTAAACCTTCATAATGAGGCAGTGAGAAGGATGTGAGTGAACATTTTTCACGTTTTGAGTAAAATGCGTTTGAAGTTCAGGTGCTAGGTAGGATTTCGTTGAAATATTTTTCTAAATCATGCTGTTTAGCAGCACCTGCCAGGGCTGCTAGTACTATCTCTTACCCCAAAGCAGAGAAGAGGTTCATTTACGATTTGTACTGGTTATCTTCATTTTTAATTATTTGGCTCTTACATCCGTTTGCTTCTCACAGCGTCAATTAATCAAATCTTTGACGATCTTTGTGAAATTTCAATTTTAGTATTTCCATTTATTAGTTCAAAGTTATGCTCAACATGTATTGTTTACGAGATGAGTTTGATGTGCTGAATAAAATTATAGAGGAATAAGAAATGCAAAAAAGTTTTATAATACCATGATTTTCGGCTGCAAACAAAAAGTTGGACTTAAAATTGGAAATTGGAGAAATATTTAATCAGCATTCATTGGACCGAGCACCATATAGTTCCTATGAAAATCACTGTATAAGAAGTCTTTTCATTTATAATTTATACAGCGAACTACAACGGATTGAATTTCAAGATTTTAAACATATTTACGATATCGTATTTCTTCTATACCTTAGCATAGACTGTAGGCAACATACTCTTTGATCGCCAGCCTAATTCATAAAATTAATTTTATAACGTAATCTCCAGCGAAGTGCATCTAACTAATAAACTATCTGAACTAATGAACCAGTACCACAGAAGACAAAAAGATAGCAGTATTTGTGGCAAATTCTGTCAGCATTTATGAAAAAGGCAGTATTTAGAAAGTTAAAAAAATAATACCAAAATATTATTCTGTGTGTGTGTTTTGTGCATCATCTTGAAAAAATTGAAAGGTAAATTGTTTGACTTTATTGTATAAAATTTTTTTCGGTCATTTTTTATGTCATTTTTTGGTCCATAGTTTGGAATGTTTTCTTCAAAGTAATGATAACAATAACTGTAAAAATAATAAATGAAGTAAAATAATTAATAAATAAATGAATATAAATAAAAATGATAAAAATAAATAAAAAATATAACTAATAAAAAAAATAACAAAATATGTATAAATAAAAAAACTTGAACCTCCTAGTTCCCTTTATGAATAACAACTACTCAATAATTTCGGAAAAAAGAAAAAAAAAACACTATTTCTGAAATTTTAAGAAACATTTTTTATGCTTAGCAACGACTAAATAAATAACAGAAAAAAAAAAAAAAACTTTTTCTGGAATTTTAAGAAATTATTTTTATGATTAGCAATGACTCAACAATTTCGAAACAAATACAAAAAACACTTTTTGAAACTTTAGGAAAACCTCTCTATGCTTAGCAATGACTCAACAATTTTCAAGCAAATACAAAAAACACTATTTTTGAAATTTTAAGAAAAACCCTAAATAATTTGCAGTGACTCAAAAATTTTCGAAACGAACACAAAAAAACACTGTTTTCGAAACTTTAGGAAATTTCCACTATGCTTAGCAATAACTCAAAAATTTCCAAACAAATTCAAAAAACACATTTTTTGAAATTTTAAAAAAATCTCTTTATAATTCACAATGACTCAAAAATTTTGAAACAAACGTATAAAACAATATTTCTGAAATTTTAAGAAACTCCCTTTATTCCTTAATCAATGAATCAACAGTTTCCAAACAAATACCAAAAATACTATTTTTGAAATTTTAAGATCATTTCTTTATGCTTAGCAATGACTAAACAAATTACAAAAAAAAAAAAAAAAAAAAAAAAAAAAAAACTATTTCTGAAATTTTAAGAAATTCCTTTTTTGATTAGCAATGACTCAATAATTTCGAAACAAATACAAAAAAACACTGTTTTTGAACCTTTAGGAAACTCCATCTATGCTTAGCAATGACTCAACAATTTTCAAACAAATTCTAAAAACACATTTTTTGAAATTTTAAGAAATTCTCTTTATAATTAGCAATGACTCAACAATTCTGAAACAAATGTATAAAACAATATTTCAGAAATTTCAAGAAACAGTTTCCAAACAAATACCAAAAACAGTATTTTTGAAATCTTAAGAAAATCCCTTTATGATTAGCAATGACTCAACAATTTCCAAACAAATACACAAAGCACTATTTCTGCTGATTATTGAATCTTATTGGGAGCGGAAATAGAATGTTATCGGAATGTCCTTGCTTGAACTGCTACTTCTTTCAGAGGTGATTAGGGCGGATGCAGTCACTCAGTTGCACCTGATCCTTCTCGAGATGAATAGAGGAAGATAGTCCACAATTACAACACTTTCTTTTCTCCATATTTGTTCAGTCGTGAAGAACCCATTCTTTATGTGTTTCGTCGAGTGCAGTGACAGGGCAGGTACTGAAGATGAAGAATTTCTGTACCCACTGCAAATCGAGCACACGTTGGCGTTTATTTTCATAGTTGGAAGTTGATGTGAGAGAGGCATAATGAATAAATAATTAGTGTATACAAAACCTAAATATTTATTGAGTATGCATATTCTTTTTTCAACATAAATATGTTAGGGTATTTATTTATTAACTAGTGGTACCCGCACGTCTTTGCCCGAAGTAGAAAATTAAAAGGTCATTTGGTTCGCCTGTATATTTACCAATAATGTATGATGAATTTCTCGCCAATTTGCTTTGTTAATTTGCTCACCCATGTTACGGTTCCACGTTATGATAATTCCGTTATTTGCTATTCCACGTTGTGATAATTTGCTGGGTAAAATTCTCTTAAAATTGGAATAGAAAAAGAACAAAATCGAAATTTCGAAAAATCGCTTCGAGGTTCACACCCCAATGCTACAAACTAACTTTGTGCCAAACTTCATGAAAATCGGCCGAACGGTCCAGCGCTATGCGCGTGACAGAGATCCAGACAGACAGAGATCCAGGCAGACTTTCAGCTTCATTATTAGTAAAGATTTATTTATTGAGGAAAGTTGTGTAGCTTGAAACACTTTTCCAGGTCATAGTTTTAAACTTTTTCAAGTCAGCCAGATTTGCAATAATAAGACAACACTTTATTTCACCTACCTATTTCTCTATAATATATCGTTTACAACCCAAAAATTTTGTAATATATATATATATATATATATATATATATATATATTCGATGTATTTCGCATTTAAAGTAGAATTCGGATTTGCCAAGTCTCACAGACCAACCTCTTGTTGTATTATGATCCAGCATGTGAGTCGCCGCAGGACCCGAATCTAGTCGCCGTAAATGCTAATATAATACCAAAGTATTGAAACATTACTGATAATGAATTTTTAGAAAACGGTATTTAATAGTAGTAACAAAGGCGGACACTATGTCAATTTTAACGCTAAGTCCCTCTCATGTAACCTTACCCTCTCCAACCTACACTATTCCAATTCTGAGCCGGGCCCCTTCGCAGGCCAGGCCCTGTTTTTCGACTTGGCTGACGTATCCTCTGGACTACCCAAAATGCATTCCCTACTAATAGTGGATGCTTTTAATAGAAAAAAAAATCAATAATAAAGTATGGCGACATGTCGATTATATGCAATTATTTGGTGGTTGATTAAGAACAGTTGTTAGTTAACCGCACTGGTCAATTACTAAAGAAAATAGGTTTTTCCGAATAAAAATCCAATTACATTTTATCTTAAGAAAAATGTTTTTGGAATCACTTTGGTTTTGAGGAAAAAAAGCTTCAATAGCAACATAAGTTAATTAATTGTAAGTTTTTGTAAATTAGTAGCGCTGATAGCATTTTTAGGCATTTAGCCAGCTAGTGGTTGACCACGCCTTTATCTCATGGCGTGGTATTATCTCAACATGAATGGTTTGTTATTAAATGACTAGCTATACCCGCACGGCTGTGCTCGTGATTTTAGTGTATGTAATATTTTTTCCACTCCAAAATTAAAAAAGAAGTTTCTGTTTCGTTATTTAAATATGCACACCTAATAATTTTACCTAAACTCCGAGCGCATACCATGAAGTAAATAAAAATTCTGTTGTATTGATGACAACTGTCCGTCAAAACTCCCTCTTACAAAGGAAAAAAAAACAATTTAAATACGATTTAATATCATTCAAAACCACCATAGCTAAGCGTTTAAAGTTAAGTAATACAATAATAACTTGTAACTGTCCAATCTGATGGAAATTGCCAACAGAAAAAGCAATGAATAAAAAATATTACTAAGTTTAGATTTATCTTCTAAAAATATAAAAATTAAAATAATAATAATAATAAACATTACATTTATACATGCAAAGCAAGCAGACGATAGTACTTAATTCGAGCGAATGCAGTTGATTGGACACGCAGCAAAGGATCACGTGGCTCGCTATCTACCGATCACAAAGACAATAGATTTTGACATACGTCAGGCATTGCACAAAGTGAAAACAATAAACAATCTTGATTGTTAAATCAGGATTAAGTGAAAAAACCCCTACCCAAAGAAGAAGGAATTTAATTGAAATACTTAAAATTCGTGTTCCTCGCAAAGAAAAAAAGAATTTAATTGAAATATGTGTTAAAATCACAACCACCTTCCCTCCTCCCTGGGAAAAAAATATTTATTAAAATACACTCTCTGTTGAATATAGATCAGCTAAAAACCGTGCATGTATTCCTACCAAAAAGAAACACGACTTTTATTCCATCATTGAAGAAAAATGCATTTTCATTGAACTTCCAATTTTGGTGTAGGACAATTCCATGAAAAATAGCAACCATAGCAAAAGTTATTTCTTCACAAATTTACTTTACACATTATACTTTATTAAATAATGTTATATGAGTCAAATCAAAAAACTTAGTTATTTTATTGAATAGTATATGGTCACTTTTATTATAGTGAATGAAAATTAAAATTTTTTGTTATTCCGTCCCAACGCATAAACTTTAGTTATTTTTACCCATTGCATGATTTTTTTTTCAAATTAACTGCGTCTAACTGTTACTTCTCTAAATTACAAATATTTATCAGTTAAAAGATTGAATTAATACATAATTCTCAGGAATTTTATTTTGTACTAAGAAGTCCAAATCTTGGTTTACAAAAACGTCATTTCGTCACGAAATAAAAAATAACATAAACATTTGGAGAAAAAAAAACAATAAAAAATGTCTTTTTTCTATTTTCTTTTCATATTTTGATTGTTAACGATGAATTGCAGCAAACAAATGCCATTAAAAAAAATAATTTCAATGCAATCACTTAATTTTTTGTATTTAATTAAAAATGTCATTCTGTCACGCGTGGAATTGCCTTGAACTCAAGGACATTATTTGTCAGTCATAATTAACGTAAAAGGGCTGTGGAACGCTATTAAATAAAATGCTTTAAAAAAATTAAAAATTTAAACAAGGAAAAAGCAACAAACGAAGGAACTACAAAACGTAACCAAGGCAACAAAATAAAACGTGAATACCTTGAATGGAGGAGAGATTTTTCGAACTCGAATTAAACAATTTGACCTTAATTAAACGAAACTTTTACTGATTTAATTTTTAACTTTAAAAAAAATAATGAGATAGAAGCTTTGATCTTCGACTATTGGTCAGATTAGGCTTGACATTAGTAAATGATTTGACTGAGTAACTGAAACTAACTAAATTTACTTTGCCCCATCCATTTTGCTCAGCATGTACTTGATTCATTGTGGAAAATATTAAAACTACAAATAAGCTAAATATTAACTAAATAACTACTGTACTTAATATTAGAAGGTCCCAATTAATGTTTAAAATGTTAATAGCAAGAACTATATCATTTGATAATATCAAAACCATTTTTGTTTTACAACAAAATATTACAATTTGAGTACCAATTTTTGAAAATTGCTTGTATTATTATATGCTTTGATTTTCAGAGGTAATTTTTTCTTGACTGGAATAGATTACATATATTGCTACATAGTTAAAATATTACTAGGTAAGTGGCACTAAAAGCGGAGTAAATATTTCACCATTTCACTTTGCTCCGCCAGTTCACTTTGCCCTATATTCTCCTACGTATTTATTCTTACATTTTACAGTTCCAGTGGTCTATTTCTGGCGCAGATCACCCTATCTGCTTTTGGGTCAAGTTAATGCGGAAACATAAAATTTGCTTTAATTTCACAAAACGATGTATATCCCATAACTATTTAAATTTACTGCCACATCTAAAAATAAAATTGTTAAAAATAATATCCGTCCTTCAGTTTGGTTCACCAATGTATACGTACACATACATAGTTAAAAGTTTTAGAAAGTTAAATTGAGAAAATATTTTTCATTTTAGAAATTGGTGTGCGACCAGAACCGTTAGAGACATGGTGCCATGCGTCAAAAGTGCAGCAATATTGTTGCTTAGTGGAGTTCTGATATTTGGTATGATGGCTAAAGTTAATGCCAAAGTTTTAGGATCGGCTGACAAAGCACTTTACGCAAATGACATGGAAGTAAGTAAATTATATTCTTAGAGCATAATTTCATATTCTGACACAAGCAATATTTTCTATATGATTCAATCAAAATGTATAATGTTAAACAAGATAAGTTCTTTGTCTGATGCTAACATCTAAAATATAACTTATCAGTCCTAAAAGATTATACTTTAACAGGAATGTTCTCTTTTGACGTAAAGGTAATTGAGGGTTGAACCTAGTATTTCATTCAATTTTGAAGATGAAGTCTAGATCAAATCAATAGGGCAATATAGTCACCAGTTTTTTGATTCAGTGTCAAATAAATTTTCCAAAATATTTAGCGCATGAAAAAAGTAGAAGTGGGAAAAGAAAAATTCAATAAAGGACCGTGTTGCATACTAATTAAAAATATTATCCCATGGTAATATAATACCATCTATAAGACTTTTTTCACAGTAATACATTCCCTGAAAATGTTTTTAGAACAGACAATTAACTTACTATTCAGCACACTCACTGATTAAGCAGCTGTTCTAAAGATAATACAGTAGACTCTCTCTATTCCGAACACTCATGGAACCGAGTAAAATCTTCAGATTAGGGGGGTGTTCAGTATAGAGGGAGACGGAATATGTACTCCCCGGGACCATTAAAATGTGTTCAGAATATCGGGGTGTTCATTTTAGAGAGTGTTCAGTTAGAGTGAGTCCACTGTATTTCTTAATTTTCCAAAAAAAAGGGGGAAAGAAAGTAAAAAAGTAATTAAACAAATAATTATTAAAAAATAATAAAAAAAATGAAAATAAATGAATAAATAGATGAAACTAATAATTATACAAATAAAATAAGGGTAAAAGTAATAAAATAAAATAATTATAAAGTTAATAAAATAAAGTGAAAGGAAATAAAGCCATTTATATGACTTTATTTATGGTTATAAAAGAACGAAAGACGGAGAGAGAGCGTAAGAAAAAGAAGTGATTTATTTTTATTTTTTTTTTAAATCTCTTATTTTCATGGTACTATAGAGTTGCAGCATTTTAAGTCATTTGGTACAAAGTATTACAGATAAAACCAGAGGTTCGAGATGCCAGAAAAGATATGTACAGTTCATATTCTGAGTTTTCTTTTACACTGTAAAAACGATTCAGAAACGTTCCTGGAAAATAATAGGCAGCTGATGTGCCCAATTTCAGCCAGTAACATATCTTACAAAAACCAGGAACGTTTTCCGATAAAAGTCAGTAACCTTCCTGAAATATTAAGAAATCTCCCCTATTAAAGCCAGACGTAAACCTTCTAGAAAAATTAAACAGGTTTAATTCATTTTATTAGAACCTTCCTCATTTACCAAGAAAGCCCCAGAAATATTAGAGCATCCACGGCCAAGCTACGCGAAAATTGCGAGCAAGAACCACGCATATTCCTTGCCTGCAATTCTGTAGCTATCCAGTGACTTATTTGCTCCCATTGGAAGCTTAGTCAATCCGGACGAGTCATAAACAATATAAAGCCGATACACTTAATAAACGCTCTCCGTCAATATTTAAACTGGTAGCAAAAAATTTTTTCACGCCAGTGCAAGGTCTGCATTCGTGCATCTTTTAGGAATTCAGGAAACTTTTTTGCGAAGATACTTGATTTTTTGGGGAAATAGGTGAAAACCTCTGGAATTCCGAAACGTCCCACGGAAATAACCAGTAACGTTTCGGAATTTTTTTACAGTGTAATCTCACCCGGAAAACAGCATTAAAACGAGCTGATGTGTGCATCACATGACTTCCTTTTACTCCAATTTAATGTCATTTCCCCATTACTGGCAATTTTAATGTGATTCAATTGTTTATCTCTAATTATCACCAACAGTGGCCAAATTGAAACCAAATTTAAAATTAAAAAAAAAATTGCCAACAAATTTTGGGTTCCATGCCAACAAAGGGAAATGTTGGAATTTGACACTTTTTCGTGCTTTATTTCAGCGGAACCCAAATAAGCCAGCTGGACAATAAAGATCAAGTACAATAGATTTAAAAAAAAAAAAAAAAAAAAACAGATATAACGCTTTTTGGATTTCCGGTTTGGTATGGGTCTCTGGAAAATTTATTTATATAAAATACAATTTCTTTTGCAATGAATAATTTGAGTTCTTACAGGGTACACATAAGCAAAAACACAGTTCTAAAACATATGATACATGACATGGATTGATACATAACATATAGTATTATACATAACAAAAAACAACGTAATACAGGCATCACTTTTAATTATTAACTGAAAGAAGACATAAATAAAATACAACATATTTAATTCTTACTATTTCTGCACAATAGACAATTAAATAATTTTTCTATGAAAACCTTAAATACATGTCATGCTACAATACTGCCATGGGCAGGTAAATGGCAGTAACTGCAAAATTTCCTTTTTTTTTTTTGCATTTTTGTCATCCATTGTAAGTTAGCTGTGTTGTATAAGACTGTTTACTTGGTTTTCGTTGAAAAAGGTGGGGTAAAAACGTCTAATTCAAACATTTCCCTTATGTTAGTATTGGATCCAAAACACGTTTCTTCAAATATCTCGAAAACTCATTTCTACAGATACTGCCTTTTTCTTTCCCACGGCATATTAACACTTAAATCTCTAAAGTCACCTAAATCTCTTAACTTTATTTTGCTAGCAGGTGGGAGGAGACGGAGATACTCCTGTCGACAACGCAGTCCTGAACTACCTGTTCGCCCGACAGATGAACAGGATGCGGAACCGCGGTGGCGACTATGCGGCTGAACTTCTCAGGAAAAGATCGTCCTACTGGAAACAATGCGCCTTCAACGCTGTTTCCTGCTTTGGGTAGGAAAGAGAATCGAACCTACTCTGGCGGTAATTAGAGAACGATGAAGTTAGAAATAGAAACCCCCTCTCTTACTTTTGCTGTTCGTTGAGGACTTCATCTTTTTTTCAGATTATATGTCCAGCTAAATTAAAACTAAGTGATAAAATAATTTATCAAATAAATGATAAATGATGAAACAATTGATGAAATAAAAAATAATTGATAAAATATCAAATAATTTATCAAATAAATTATAAATGATAAAATAATTGATGAAATAAATAAAAATTGAAAAAATAATTGATGAAATAAGTAATGATTGAAAAAATAATTGATGAAATAAATTATAAATGATAAAATAATTGATGAACACAAATAATAATTGAAAAAAAAAATCGATAAAATAAATGATAAAGGATAAAATAATTGATGAAAATAACTAATAAATAAGAAAATAATTGATGAAAAAAGTGATAAATGATTAAATAAAGATGAAATAAATAATAAATAATAAAACAGTTAATGCAATAAATGATAAAATAGTTTATAAAATAAATAATAAATGATAGACTAATTGATGAAATAAATTGTTTGAAATAACATTTCAAAGAAATCAGATTAGTTACATACTTGCAGAGAAAAAAAGAGAGCAGTTTTGATAAAGTATGATATCAATATTGTTGTTGGTCATTAGTGAGAAGCAATCTTTGACTCTGAAAATTGCTGCTTGTCAAAACTACATTCTTTTTATTTATGTATTTCGTATTTAATATCTTGTAAAAAAATGAAATGTATGAAAGTAAGAGATGAAAATTATTTGAGAAATCATTTGAAAGAAATCCGCTTAACTTAATTACATTGTTGCAGAGTTGAAATCAGTTTTGATCTCGCATCAATATTCTTATTGTGTGAGAAGCAGTCTTCTCTTTAACTTTACTGTTTGTTCGGGATTTACTTGTTTATTTGTTTTTACTTTTTATTAAAAATAATTAAGTAAAAGAACTGATAGTCTAAAATAAAAGTTGTTTGAGATAAAATTTCAAAGAAGTCAACCTCACTGAGTTAAACTGCTGCAGAGAAAAAAAGAAACAGTTTTGATCTCGTACCAATATTGTTATTTGTTCTCTGTTATGTGTGAGCATCAACCTTCTCCTCTTTAACTTTGCTGTTCCTTCAAGATTGCATTTCCTAAACCTTTTTCATATTTAATATCAAAACTAAAATTAATAAAATTACTGATATTAGTAACGAAAGTTGTTTAAGGGAAAATTTTAAAGGAATAAGCTTCAAATTTCAATGGTGCCCTGCCGCAGAAACAAAATGCAGTTTTGACATCCCATCAACATTGTGACCTGCTCTGTTGGTGTTTGTTCTGTTTTTACTGTTTCTATTACGTTCTGAATTACGAGGAAAAAAAAGAGAAGAAATTGTTCAAGGAGTGTTATATAATTGTTTCTGAAATACATTTTCAGAAAGTTAGACTGAATTGTTGTTAGTTGATTTAGAGAGAGAGAGAAATTCGTTTTTTATCTTATATTCATATTAATCACTGCTTCGTGTTATTTCTGCTTCTATCTTTTCCCTTGAGTTTTGTTGTTGAGTTTACTTCACACTTTGAGAAATAGATTGACAATTCGATAAAGTAATGTGATAGTTGTTTGAAATGTATTTTAAAGAGATCAGCCAGAGTTAATTTTAGTGAAACTGATGTCGTGAACAATATTTTTTAAGTTTTGCATTTAGTTACTGACTTATTTTTTCAACTGGTAAACAACTAAGTTTAAGTTCATTATGAAGTTCGCTAAAAAAATAAATATTCCTTGTATTATTTATCGAAGTATTAAAAACGTATAGAAAAATAAATAAAGGTCTCCCAAACCCGTTTTGAAAGTAAAAAAATTTCTTTGATTTTTTTCAATATTGATAAATGAGTATTTTTCTCAGTTTTTAAATCTTTCAAACGAATATAACATCCTAAATTACTGGAAAACATAAGCACATTAGAACTTCAAAGTAATGTATTCTAGAGCTATGTAATTTATGCATAAATTGTATGATCCATTTTAAGCTAAGTACATGTACATATTTTAAGCTAAGTACCAATCAGAAAAGTAAATATTTTCAACGATTTATTGTGTTAGTGGTACAAAATCGTGATTGTACTCGAGTACTTCTTCCCAAGCGTTTACATGAATGTAAAATACAATGTCCAAGATAAAATATGCAGATACCTGCTGAAAAATTTAGTTATTTTATTTGAGCATCAATGAATGAAAACATAATGATTATATGTTCAGAGTTCACCAGTGGAAAAAAAAAAAAAAAAAACCGCCATTTTATTTACCGCTAAGGTTTGTGTTTACTAGGAAATTAAAATTAAATTGGCATTAACTGCTTTCAAATAAATGTTTGCTTTTAGTATTGAACATACATTTTCTACTAAATAGTTAAACATATCGCATGGAAATAAAAACATGAAAGACAATCTTATTTTAAGTTATTTATTCATTAAAACATAGTAAGATCTAAAGAAATTGGGAATCTCATTCGTTTTTGACTAAAGTACGCAAATTATCGATGGAAATCATTAGCTTTTGAATGCCCTTTAGTACTTATATTATAATTTTTCGCTGTTGTAATAGAAATCAATTCAAAGAAAATGAGACTTCAGTTGAATCAACCAATATTAAGAAATAGATATATTGAAATCAACATGAATTACCATAAGTAATTAAAAAAACAAAAAAGAAAAAATTAGGCATATTTCATTTTCAAACTTTGGGTGCATGTCTCGGATTGCTTTAAAATTCATATCGCCCCACGCAAATACTGCTGAATAATGTAGGAATAATTTCCAGCGTACTAGAACAAAATAGAAATACATTGAATCTGGATTAATTTTCAATCAAAAAAGATACATATATAAATACGTAAGCAAGTACATAAGCATACATACGCTTGTATCATGATAAAAGATTCTAAAAGATCTTTGTTCAATGTGAACTAAAATAAAATCTAATTCCGTTATTAGTTTCGATCTTTAAATAAAATTAACACACAATTTGTTATTCATTGTTTTCCTTTTTGAGATTAACTTCGATCAGTTTTCAAGTGATGAGTTTTTGTAAAATATTCGAAGTGAGAAAAACAGTAAGAAATCTGTTTCAAAAAAAGTTAAAATAAATGCGCATAATATTTTATCACTTGAATCGGTTATTACTTGATTATAATAGAAAACATCCATAAGTACTTCATAGTCAAATACGTATGAGGTTTAAGTATCTTAGAAAATAACAGCAGTTGTTGCTTATTTTATCAATTTCTCAGATCACTAAAATGAAAATTCATCGCACCGAGTTTTGGTAAACAATTGAATGCCTTTTCAAACAACTTTGACATTACGTACCTATAGATTTATTATTATTTATAATCGAAACGGCAAAAAGTCAATGTATTTATTCCAAAGCTTAATGCAATTCATTGATTTCTGTATGATGCATAATGAATCAGTGTACTAAATCTAAATTGATCTTCACTGAAATGGTTTGTCTTATTTCATGACAAAATGTTACGCAAATTTTATTATTAGATGCAAAACTCTTGTTCAGTGTATTATGCTTATAATGTTTGTGAATAAAATAATAGTTTCTTTAAAATCCTGTATTGTATTTCTTGCAGAAATTAAACGATGGTTCAAGTTTCTGAATTTATATTGTTTTATTCATTAAACTTGATGCCTCAATGAGCAACTAGTTACTCCAAACTTTGTAATTAATTTTTATAATTTTCTGTGATTTTTTAAAGGCTCATTTACGTGTGTATAATGATCACAGGAATTACTTATTTTTACATTAAAAATTTCACTATTAAATTTGTACTTAAATTTGTAAAGTCTTATTATTAAGTTCTCGTTTTTTTTTAACCCCTTCTCGGTCCGCGATTTTTTTCTCCAATGTTGATCGATCCGTGTGGGCAAAAATGTTGAGAAACTTTTCTCTTGAAGTTACTCGAGTCATTCATGAGCCTCTATTTATATGTTAGTTTTGAAATACGTACTTTGATTACATGCTAGGATCGAAATGTTGCCAAGCTTGACGGCATTTGGCGATTTCTAGCCAAATTTGGTGTCAAATACAAGTCGCCAAAAATGATGCAAACTTGGTGATATCTTTGAGATTTCTCCATAAGGTCACAGGCGAAATGTTAAAAGACGTATTGCAAGCAAAATCAACATAGAGGTAAAGTTCACAGGAATTAGGATAATTTTGAGAAAAAATTAATGGAATAAAAGTCAAATTTAGTAAGAGTGCAACAAATTAACAACATTAAAGCACAAAAATAATAACAATTTTGCAAAATGTGTAAAAATTGAAATTTGTAGAACAAAAACATTAAACACAAATTCCGGTTTAATCAACAAATCAAATTCGATAAATACAAGCCATCTGAGACAAACGATTCAATTCTACTAAAATGGAAGAAAAGAAATGTCTTGCTATCGGCAATAACAGAACAGGGAATAAAATTCAATTCCAGCTCAAGAAATAGCTGTAAAACTAAGTTTTCAGAATAAACTACTTAAGAAGTTCTGTTTTAGCAACATGGAGAAAAAGTAACTTATCCAGCCACGCATATTTTAATTCAGTTACTTTGCTTGGGAAGTTTTGTTAGGCAAGACTGGCGTTGTATTTGATGTATGTGGCCATGATATACTTTCAATAATGTAGAAAGAAAAAAAAACTAGTTGTTGAAAATTAATGTTTAAAATCAACGAATACAAAGTAAATTATCTTTCAATTGAATCATCGTCGAAATTTACTCTTGAGATGTTTGGTGAGTCTAATCCTTACACATACCTGACTGCGAGAAAAGCACAGAGTTAAGTGTTATTACGTAGTTGGTTTCAGAAGTTCCGAGATAACGGTCACCAGCGATGGCTGAAGCGCGCAGTTAAAGTCAATTCGTTTGAATTTCATTCTGTTATATCTCCCCTCAATGTTTGGATAGTTTATTTTATAATTTGTTGATTAAACGTTTTGAAATTGTGCAATTTTTTATCTGCATGGATACAAGAAACTTGCATCTGTTTGTAATTTGAATTATGCACCTCCTCCATGTAACATGTTGCATTATTAACGTAAAACATCCCTCTGGCTCAAAAGCAAGTAAATAATGTAACAAAACTTTGTAATTACACCTAGCATAAACACAGCTATGTTCTCGGTTTCAGACTCTCGGCAAAAGCGCGTCTTTTCCTATGGGGTCGAGTCGGGGTTGAACTGTCCCTGTGGCCCCATTTGCCCGAGTCGTTTTGAGCATCTAAAACTGGTAAACTGTAAACGCGGTAGGCACGGGGGGCTTCGGGGTGCAATGCAATGCAATGCAATGTTTGGATAGTTTCACCAGCCTCATGCGATTGATTTGCAGTCGGAAATGATTTTGTTATGAGAAAGTCGGAGCTTTTCAGCGATGTGAGAAATGTGGGTTTTCAAGACAGGCTGTAACATTAACTTATGTCAGCGAGTGGTTAAATACCTTGAGATATTTTAGAGACGTTAAGGAAGGGGTACGTAGGGTCCACAGTGGTGAGATTAAAGATGTAAAAATGGTACTACCGTTTTAAATAATAGTTTCCAATCCCAAATCTCGCATGATATTTAGTGGGATTAATCCCACGGGATTGAGAGCAAAAGAATCTCCGAAGATTTCCAATCATGCAAAGATTTTCCATGCATACGTTTTCCAATTTTTGCCGCTCATAAAACGAATGTTTTCACAAGCATCATCGGAAGTGTGAATCACCTTCTTCGTAGATACTCGTAGAAAAAGTTTTTGTTTCATATGATGAATAATGAATTTAAAATTTTAGAACTCAATAAAAATGGAATATATATTCCTGAAAATGAAATGGTATTCTCATACAAGGTTTCAGCTTTCATATGTTCAGCAATTGAGAAAATTCGTAAAAATTATAAACTTTTCGAAAACCTTCACTAAAATTTGATAGCTAGAAAATTGCGCTTTAGGAAAAATAGGTACAGTGTATTATACATTGTAAAACTCGCTGGTAGTAGCCTGGAAACAATGCTGAAACGTTTCCGTAAACTTAAGAAATGCACTCAAAACCTTTAACTTACAAACAATATTTTTCTCCGAAGAAGAAAGCAATGAAAAGCCTGACATTATTTATGCTCTCTAACCTGTAGAAAGTGCCTACCGATATCTTTGCCACAGTGAAATTAACATTATGAATGTGGGTGGTACCTAGAAAATTATGTTGGATGAATTAGCTGAGCAATCTTCAATATCCGGCACGACTCTAAGAGAGGCGATAGAAATTTGGATGAACACAGGATGACTCGTACGACAGTGCAGTAGGTTATGCTGCTTAAGCTTTGGAGGGTCTCTTTAAAGTGAGAGGTAAAATTACCGAAGTTATCGAAAAACTTTTACTGAGACTGCAACTTGGTGAAATTATCGTTCACCCCCTGTTGTAATGAACCAAATGCACTGATATAATGAATGACCAACGTTAATGAAGCAACAAAGGTTATTCTCAATGCAAAATAGATTTTATACAACAGCAATACAGAATCCAAATAGACATCGTTTTGTCCGAAAGTTGCAGTTCTTGAGCAAAAACCAAGAATGACTCCCCCCCTCCAAAAAAAAAAAAAAAAAAAAAAAAAAATCGTCTTTTAGGATGTGTTGAAGCTAATGGGGAAAGCATCGTTTATTTCTTCTTATGAACTTTGCTGAATGTTCATAATTATTTAATATCAGTGAAAGCAACTGCAGTGAAGCCACAGTGTGTCAGTTTTCAAGTTAACGTGAGAAAACACGGAAGTGGAAAGATAATCACAATTACTAAATTATACTAGTCGCAAAATTAGAATTAAGAAAGATAAAGCGTTGCTTGAGTTTTAAAATCAATTTCAAGTATTTAATTCGTTAACTAATAGACAATCGTAACAGATAAACATTTTAGAGTTTCCTTCCTTTATCTTCCAAACGTTATAGTCGAGATGTCAAAAGTTGGCACTTCACTCTGCCTTATTTCAGAAGCGTCCATCTTCATGAAGGGGAGATACGCAGAGGAAAATTAAAGAACAGAATTCGCAACGTAGTATTGGTTCTAGAGCTTGAAACGTCACTTTGTAATTAAAGAAATCAGGTAAAGAGGTACAGCATTTCAATTTTGTAAGGTCAAGGCATATGTCTCATTGGACAGGTAATATTCCAAGTAAGTGGGTGGGTCTTGGTTTTACTTCTTTCAGCAACCATTTGTCAGAGACAACAACTCCTCCCATGCTTGATTTGAATCCAAAATTGGCGAGAGTAGGTTTGCAATAAAGAATGCAAAACTTGTCATTTTTACTTTTTCGCCAGCTCAATGTAGTTATTGTTGTAACTTAAACATTTCAAGTCCAAATAGCACATAATAAAAATATGCATGCTTTTTTATTCATCTCGCCAAAATGTAGCTAATCTAGAAAATACAGCACCCGTCCTTTCTTCCTTCTCCACCTATTTTAAGGAATGGACTCGTTTTCTCAATTGATTGATAAGGGTCATTTGTTGGCGGTCGGACAAAACCAATCGCGTGAATAAAGTCTTAGAACTACGTCTAAAATTTTCTTAAAGAGACAATTATTCCAGTTCTATACAACATGAAAGTTCCAAACAAGTTCCATCATACGCATTAAAAATCGTTCTTTTGATAGGTACCAATATTATAAATGTGCGAGTAAGTTTTCACTACAAAAATCGAAAAAGAATGAAAATTTGGGTTTTAATTAATATCTTCGGTTATTAAAGCTTACAGAGATGAAACTTAGCTGAGAACACTTCCGATCAAGTCGCCTTTCGAACATTAAAAAAAAAAAAAAAAATCGTTTCATCCGTGTAAGAGCTACGGTGTCGCAGATTGAGAAACAAGCACGTCCAAATTAAAACCCCCTTCCCTTCCGGTTTTGGGGTTAAAAATAAAACAATAAAGTAATTCTTTGCAACAATGGTGACCAACCTATAGCCCACGAGCCAGATGCGGCCGTGTAGACGATCCATGTAGCCCGTTGTTGTGTTCAATGTAACAAACTGAATAATATATTCTGGAGCCTTCCAAAACTAACAGATAGTCTTCATTCAACATTACAAATGATTGATGCAAATCTGAAGCCAAATAGTGAAAGCTTGACTACGGAGAGATGGCGTGTGAGCCAGAACCGAAAACGGAACACTTCATTTTGTAATTAGTCAGAATTAACAAAAACACGCGAGCAGTGAAGTCTAGAGTTCTCGCGACAAACCTATTACAAAATGAAATAAGCCGTCTCAGTTTCGAATTCACACGCCATCTCTTCGTGGGCAAGCTTTAGAAATTTGTTTCTAAAGTACTGATATAAACTTCGTATCAATATAATAATCATGCAGTATTGATAAGAATTCTTGGTTTGTAATTTTCTTTCCTGTTTTCCTATTTTATCTATTAAAAAGACTTAAATATATTTCAATTTTATATGTGTTCTGGTTCGAGAGATTCATTTTAGTATCAGGTACAGGTTTCGGGTAAAAAAAGGTTGGGGAAATGGGCACCCTTGCTTTACAACAATCATTTAAATTAATTTAAAAACTTCAAACACAATACAGATTTTGCAACTGAATTCACATAAAAGAAACTATTTACAAATATTCAGGTATTCATCGCAAAAGGTAATTCTTCCAACCATCGCTAACGTCAGAAAACCATTCCGACAAGACATTTAAACCACTGGATCATGAATTGCAGACGAAAAGAAGAATCTGTATTTACAAGAGATTAGAACTTTGGGTTCAATCAACCAAAAAC
>NC_072738.1:118651642-118803892 GCF_026930045.1 Uloborus diversus
GCGGAATACCGGCATCAAATTTTTACTTTCCCCCCTCATTCAGATTGATTCGTTTCATCTGGACGTTTGAAAATTCCATACAATCCGTGGTCAGACAGTAGGAGCTAATGCTCAATTAACCACTTAATTCTTTATTTATAACCTTATCCTAACGTAAATAAATTAAACTTGCAATTTGAAAGTTATCTATACTAAAATGTTATGACTTAGTAGATAGTTCGAAATAGCTATAAAAAGTGCCAATTGAGCAGAAAAGCGGTTTTTTTCCTGTTTGTGTCATAGTTGGGAAATAGTTCTTCTAATTCCAATATACTCTCACCGCTACATGAATGCGCAACACAAATCCTAACTGCTTTTAAAGGTTCAGTTTCATTGAAACCGTGTTCTTTCGATTGACGCTAATCTTTAAATTGTCACTGGTGGTGGGTCTTTAAGAAACAACTAAGTCCTTCTTTGTTAGGCTTTTCGACTCGGTCTCAATGGCCTTTCTCATATATATAAAGCAGGCTGACAGCCTGATCTAGACATATAAGGGGCTATTCATTAATTACGTAAGGCGAATTTGGCGATTTTTACCCCACCCCCATGTAAGGGTAAGTAAGATATTTACCCCCCCCCCCCAATCTTAAGTAAGATTCCATTTCGTTTTTCACAATAATAAAGTAACGAATCTCACATCACTAGAATCGTTATTAACATCACTATTATTAAGAAAAAGTAATCCTTTTTTGTGCAAAGAAATATATACTAAAAGGAATCTAGACTAAATGTTTTTTCGACAAATATTTTTTTAAAATGATGCGATACGAATTAAAAATAAGACATACCATACACAGTGCGATTCTTTTATAATATTTTACGCTATTCATTATTTAAAAAAAAATTAAAAAACAGCTCATTCTAACACGTTTTTTAACTTCCAGAAGCAAATGAAATATGATTCCTGCCAAACCACTTGACCGCGTGATTTCTAATATAAAATATCGACTTTAAAAATATTATGTAAGAATGGGTTCGACCCATCCCCCCCAAGTAAGGGTATGTGGAGATTTTTCCAACCCCCCTCTCCCTCAAGACCCTTATGTAATTAATGAATGGCCCCTAAGAAACTAGAATCCTCCTTGCAGTTCAAGAGCAGACCGCATAACTTTTTAACTCCTTGCAAGTCAATAGCAGATCAATTAACTTAATAGCCTCCTCGAAGGTCAATTTTATAACTAAGCAGACTCCACGCAGGTCAAATAACTTATAAATCTATTCCTAGGTCAAGTAACTTAGGACAGGAGCTTCTTAGCAGACAAATTTGGAATTCCTGGAGACTCTATTCGCGTTCCCTGGAGAAAACAAATCAGTTTTTCAAACGTGTTTAAGCAATACATCAAACCGAGTACCTTCTAGAGTACAACTACACAACTCCTGCTAGTTGCAAGCAAAGCTCAGGCTATCGCTTTAATCGCGGTGGTCCTTCTCCCCCAGAGATTTCAAAACTTCACGACACCTACAAGGTCGAGACGGTAGATCTGCAATATTGACATTTCCTGTCACATGTCTCTTGTCTATTATGTCTATCAGAGCTCACTTCAACTTCCTTATGTTTGAGTTATCTATACATATAATAAAATAAGATGTTTGTGTGTGTGTGTGTGTGGCGCGCTTTCTGGGAAAACGGTAAGGCCTAGAAAGATGAAATTTGGTATACAGGTACAGTTTCTGCCGAAGAAGTGCACCTCGGGCTTCGATTTTTGGTATTTTAATTAGAAAAAAAATTATTTAATGTTTTATGTGTTTTTTTGCACTTTTTAGTACTTTTTACCTCACAGACCCCGAACCAATCGCACCACACAAATATTTTTGTACTATAGTGTTGGAAATTTAATTTTAAATGTGATGAATGATAACATTTTGAAGATAGAGCAATTTTTGTATTTTTTATGAATTTTTGAAAGAACCTTCAATTTGCATTTTTTCCAGTGTTTTACATTTTTCTAATATCATCCTGCGAGAAGTATCAAAGCCTCATTTCTAAAATTTAAGTTGGTAATAGTAAAAACATTTCGCCCTCTTCAGAAGAAAAAAGTTCTTAAAAATACGCAATAGTTTTTTTTTTACAATTTTTTTAATGCTGAACATCGGTCGAAAAAAGCATTCTTCAATCTTCTATGCCTCTGACGTCACTACTTGGATTTCGATTCGATATTTACGACGGAATCTTAATCGCAAACAATGTTAATCTTTTTTTTTACTATATAGCTTACTTCTACATTTTATGACGTAATGACCACGTGTTTTTCCGGCAGCGCTTGCTTTTTTTCTTTCCTTTTTTTTGTTTAATTTAGGGAATGCATTTATTTCATTTTCCATCTCCCCCCCCCCCAAGCTGGACGTTTTGCTGTTTCGATATTACGTTACATTTCATAGTTGTGCGCATTTAATTCAATAAAAACAGCGAGATTTTTTTTTCTTTGTCACTAACTTTACTTTGTTACTTTTTGCACACTACGGGGAGTTTTGGAGATAACTTTTTTTTTGTTCTACTTAAATAAAAAAAGCGGTTTTTTGAGTGATCTTTGTTTTTATTAGGAAATGAGCGGGGAGGTTAAAATAAATAGAGATGTAAAAGAAAATTTAGAGATTGAACTTAAAGGTAGAGAGCCGCCGAAGGCGGCAATCTTGGCGTAAAAATGTGAATGGCACAAAAAAGGATAGAGATGGATTAATACTGCAGCCAAATTTGTTTAAACAGCCGCCGAAGGCGGCAAACTTGAAGTAAAAAGGTAAATGACACGTTAGCCAAACAGCCGCCGTAGGTGGCTGCTTGCATAGAAAGGTGAATGGCGTAAGAAGGCGAACCAGCTGGTCGCCGCAGGCGGCTAGTTTCCTTATAAAGGTAGCTATGCAGGTTTTGCAGTTCAAAAGATGGCTACGAGTTGCTCTGTGTTAGAACATGTCACCTCAAAAACTACAAGCCATAGCCAGTAGGTCTTGATCTTATTGTAGCTGGCATTTTTCCAACGTATGAATCTGAGAACATTTCCTTTCTCTGCACGAATCTAGAACAGTGGTCTTCAACCTTATTTTAATAAAGGGTAAAATTTTTATTATTGAAGGGCTGGCGGGCCACATTGATCAAATTACTTCCATTTAGAGGGGGACAATGTTTAGTTTTGAAATAGAACGCACCATCCTTTATTTTTTTCCCCTGCAGCAATTTCTGATGGAGGCATTTTTGTCTTTGCAGAACGTAACATCCCTGATTAGTTTTCACTGCAGCAGTTTTTGATGGAGATATTTTTAATTTTCCAGAACGTACCATTCCTTATTAGTTTTCACTGCAGCAAATCCTGATCGAAGCATTTTTTTTCCCCCCAGAACGTACCATCCCGTATTGGATTTCACTGCAGCAATTCCTGATGGAGGCATCTTTATTTTTCCAGCACGTACCATACCTTATTAGTTTTCACTATAAAGCTTCTGATGGAGGCATTTCAATTTTCTGTTTATAAATCTTCCAAGCATGTCAGTTCCCAAAAGCATTCTGAGATAGGCTGCATTTTCTTTCAAACACCAGTTAGTTTGATTTCTCGAGTAGCAAGGTTAAAAATTAGTTTCAAATCTTAAATATTAACATTAAAGTCATATACAGTCAACTTTCAATAACTCGAAGACCCAAGGGACCGGTATAAACCTTCGAGTTATTGGTAGTTCGGTTATGAGATGATTCTCAAGAGTTCGGGATCCAAAGAAAACTTCGAGACAAAGAATCATTCGAGCTATAAGGCTCGATCTATAAGCTATATACTTCTGCTTAGTCGAGAACAAATTGCAAGAAAATTTGATATTAATACTTCCAACCAGATCTTTTCAAGCATAGCTTAGACTTAACTCCTCTAACGTATATTCTTTTGGATAATAATTCTTTCTCTGAAATCTGGTGGTGACATATCGCGTTCCATAACTAAAATAGGTTTATTCGAACCAAATCTGCTTATTGAATTGTTTTACACACACACACACACACACACACACACAAAAAAAAAAAAAAAAAAAACTTCTCATAAAGTGTTAAAATCGGAGCAAAAACGAGCTGAAATAAGAAAAAAGAACCGTAAATAAAAGATTGAGACATCTTAGTAAAGAATTGTCGAACAAAAAAGTTCTTTTGGAATAAGATCAAGTGCTTGAATATTATTTGAGGTGAACAAAATTGGAACTGAAAATGTTTTTCGTTTTGTGTTTATAAAAGCAGAATATTTTCCATAATTCTTCTCCTTAACTATTCTAGCATAAAAACTTCTTCGTCAAAGTCAACAGCATTTAAGATTTCTCAATGCATTCAATAATATATTCAGAAAAACTCTCTCAGACAAGTACTTCTCTCAGACAAAAGCAAATATGTCTGGGGAATTAAGATGAAAAGGGGAAAATACTGTACGCAAGCATTTAGAAATTGTAATTATAACAATATGAGTAAATTTCTTAGAGCTAAAGTATAAACATTCCATTGCTTTAATTTTGTATGCCCATCTATACCTTAAAGCATATTTATTATAATGTTTCAGACATAAATTTCAAGTGCATATTGACGTAAAAAATGTTACAAATTTACATGCAAAAGTAATGATTTTGTAAGCAAACTTCTGAAATTATAAAACTACTTTCAACCTTATAATGAATGATGCTGTCGCACAAATTTGTACCCAAATTATGAAAAGGAAGTTAAATAACTAAGTTATAGGAAACTAGTATTTTTAGTTTTTTTTTTTTCAAATAATCTAATAGCTATCTGCGAAAATGAGCTTGTTCGCCTACTTGCGTCGTTCGTCTCCGTATGCCAAGTAGTTGTTTACCAAGAAACGGCATCTCTTCAATATACTATATTGTTCGAATTATTAGGGATAAAGCTATTATTTTGCCGACTTTCAAGTTGATTGCCAGGAAGCTCCAGCAGGTCCCACTAAGTTGTTGTACCTGTCTTAATGTGATCTGGCTGTCAATTTTGATTGTTTAGAACTGAAACCACCAAAGTTTTTACGTATATTCCTGCATAATAAACTCTAAAAAATATTTTAATGCTAGAACAAAATGAACAGTAATCAATTTGTTAATTAATTATTTTTGAACTGTTACGTAAAAGCTAATAATAATAATAATAATAATAATTAATTATTAAAGTTCAAATAAAGTAATGCAGAGGAATAAATAACTTATACATTAAAATTTTCAAATAAATAAATAAATAACACTCTGAACAAAACAACGGCCACATGGACCAGCTTCGTGGGCCGGATAGGGCCCACGGGACGTAGGTCGGGTACCACTGCTATAGACAACTAACAATAGAAAACTCTTTCTGATGCGATAGCTCTAGCAATAAACTAATTATAAAGCTATCATCATAACTGTAAACTATTAAAATATTCACATTAATATCAAAAAAACATCGGATAATTGTTCCACAAAATTTTTATTTTGCATCTCTAAATATTTTGTTGAATTTCAGAACTTTTAAATGGTAATATATTTTTTCTCTAAAGAAAACTTATTTTCAGTTTTTTTTTTCCTTTTTATATTGAATATTTGTGTTCGTTACATACATATGTGATTTCTTATTAACTTTCACAAGCAATGTTTTCGAATATTGAAGCTAAAATCAAAAATAAGATCTTGTATATATTTGAAAAAAAAAAAAAAAAAGACTAGATTTTACATTTAAAAATTATCAGATATTATTCTGTATTATCACTCTATTAAGTGAACATTTGGTAACTTAATTGTCTAAGTCTCTAAGTTACTACTTAGTAGCATTGAGAAGAGATAAGATGGAGCGAGTTAAAACTTTCATGCATGAAACAAAGACATCAACTCACGTGACAGATTTTAAAGCGAAGCATTGGAAGAAATCAGGTTTCTTTCACTATTTCCACCCAAAACGTGTCAACCATTCGTCGTTGTTAAGTCACGTGACTTGAGATCTTTGCCCAAGCTTTTGCTAAGCCATTGCAACCCTCCATTTATAATTCCTGCTCTGGGCTTAGTAATATTACTAGTTTGTACATTTTTAGATCCTATCTAAACCAGCGGTGAGCAGAAAGATGCAAATACATTTCCTAAATATAATAGAGTCAAATACGTTTCCTAATTTAAGACAGTAATATTTAAGCTGTAACTGGATAAGAATTATTTCCAATAAATATGCTTTTGAGTATTAACAAGCTAGAAGAAGGATTAAAAAATATTTTGCTTTCGGAAACAAATATTTGTCCAGAGTTTGAAATTCAAATTCAAATGAAACTTTTATGCAGCATCTGAGTGTGCTTGGAATTCAGGCGGAGTGAAGATCAATTATTAATGTGTCCCCAATCTAGCGTTGTATATTGTTGAAAAGATTTACTTAGAAAAAGAAAATGTGAACTAAAAAAGTAATATATTCGTAGATTATTGGCTAATGTTAATGTTATAATATTTACATTAACCAATTTAAAATTTCGTAAATTTATCCCTCCAAGAACTAATGGAGAAAATTGATCTAAAATGGAATCTTTTGCGGAAACAATAAATGAATATTATTCCATAAAATCGTAAATATTACTATGAGGATTGAATTCTTTGAGAAATTTTTTTTTTTGAACTTTAAGTATACACTATTAATTTAGATTACAAAAGCTAATCAGTAAATATTACATAATATTATTGATGAATCAGTTGCAAGTGTAATATTGTATGAAACCATAGTTTTCTCCAATGCTGCTTTTTTGAGTTGTGCCAGGGCCGCCAAGAACCAAGACGGGTTCATTGTCTGTTTAGTCATCGGTCTCCCTCGTTCCATAAAACTTATACACGTATTAATCCAAGTCGAAATCCCTTAAGGGTAGCGCCCCGAGTTTCCAACTTGCTGACATGGCCTCTTATTGTCCCTGGTTGTGTCACATCTGTTACCGGGGAGCGGTATATTTAGCATCAGTTAATGTAAAACATAAAAATAAACAAAGAAAAAGAGAATGGAAGTTTTTAAAAACTTACTTCTTTCTGCTACGCACTCCTACACAGTAATTGTTTTCCCCGTAACTAAAGTTGCATGACTGACGTATAACATTTGAATGATAAAATTTCGCCGTTTAAAAATACTTTTTTTTTTTCGTTCCTGATATAATTCAGGAACAGTTGAATAATCAAAGCATTTACATAATTTATCAAGTACTCAAATACTTTTTCTGCCAAAAGTTCTTCAAGCAGAACCTTGAAATAAATATGTGATTCATCTTCACTGTAAATAAGAAAACTCAAGACGTAGGTCCTTTTAGAAAAGGGAAATTGGCAATTTTTTTAGAACTGTGGCGGAGGCAAAAAAAAAAAAAAAAAATGTTTTCAAGTTTGAATTGGAAATTGTTTTGTAAATAAAAACTCATTGCGAGGTGATTTGGAATACCTTTCTTTGAAAGCATACCGCAATGACCTAAATTATGGTTTTTGCAAAAATCGGACTTGATTAGCGAAATAGAATTGCGTGCATATTTCTGTCAAAGCCTCACGTAATTGGCGTCCATTAAATTATTTAATGACTTTTTTTACATGCAAGTTATCTTTCTATATAATAAAAGTCTAGTGGTGGCATCTCAGCACTCAATCACATCAACAAAACGTCATGATTTTGAACAAAAGTGTCGTGCAACAGTGACCAAGTTTAACATTGCTGTTTCCAACTACAGGTTGACTTTCATTTTAGCTTGAAATTCTTTTTAAACAATTATAACTCAAGGTCTAAATACTTTAGGAAATTCAAACGAATTTCATGTAATGCAGAAAAATCAGGGTTTTCTCTTGATATATAACTTTAATACGTGTGATTATTTTTTCACCAACACTTTAGAGGATTTATACAAAAAATCTTGCTTAACATAAGAATAAATTAATTATTACGGGTTAGATAATTAATCCGTTTGCAGAATATTAACTTTTCACTTGACATGAAGTTGCATACCTAATTTTAAAACAACTCAAGCACAGGAAATGGGGGAAAATTAAAATGAAAAATTTCAATGGAATCATTGAAAGGTTGTGAGGTAGAAATGTCGAGACGGAAGATCGAGATGAGAACCAAATGAAACTGCCGGAGTTCAGTGATTGCAGGTAACTATTTACTGTCCTTGAAGACATATGTTCTGGTCTCCCTTCAAAACTCGTGGACAATTTCTGGATATTGAGTTTACAAAATCAGAATTTTTTAACAATCTTCGATAACGTTGGGTTCCCCCTTATCCGGGAAATGTTTCAGAATTAAAAGGCGAAAAAAGAAGAAAAAAAAACAATTGTAGTCCATCTTTAATGACGTTGGGGAAATAAATGGTGTTCGGAACTCTTTTCCGGAATTTTTTTCGAAAGTAAAGTACAGAAAAAAAGCAGTTATAGACTATTTTTAATGATTCTAGGAGGATAAAATTTCGAGGCTCCAACCACCGTGAATACTCTCCCCACAATTTTCCGATACTGAAGTTCAAAAAAGGCAATTTCAGGCTACCTTCGATATTAAGAGAAGGGGGCGGGATTAAGGGCTCAACTTGAGAAATGTGTCAGAATTGAAGACCGAAACATTCGCAAACGAAGTATGTAAACCAGGATATGTAGTAAAGGGTAAGTAATAAAAATCAATTCACCCCCCCCCCCATTGGAAACATTTCTGGATCTATCCTTTAGTTTGTAACTAAATGCAATGCATTTTCAAAAATATAAGATTTTTTCACTAAACCCCAAAATATATCACTTTTACTAATATATCCATCATACTACGTCCACAATATCCCATCCCACAGAAAGCACTTTAAAATAATCTTTTAACCTTAGCGGTTTCAAACTTTCCTGTTGTCAAATACTTTCCCCCAAAAAACTGATATTGCAATTATTCATCCTGCTTCTTAGGCCACTGACGTTGAGTGATTCCTTGAGCAGTCGAAAACATGATACCATCCCTCATGAATAGACTTCTCCGTGAAAAGCCGTGCTCTTAAGGAGCTTTTAAACGATAGCGTCGTTTATCAAAAAAAGCAGTCTCAATTCCACCCATGGGAAAGCCTAAAAACCTCGCCTTTCAGAAGCTATGTAATAATATTTTGGAAGGAAGATGCAAACTTTCTGCAAGTTTGCAGTAATTTTATTTTTCAGCAAGCTGGATGTACTTTAGTAATAATATATAACTGGATGAGATAGTGCAATATTTACACAAGTTGATGAAAGTAATAAATTTAAAAGAATGTGGAGAGTATCTTAAAGTGCATAATTTGGGTTTTATACAGAGAAGGTGAAAGCTATAGGAAATTCATGGCAAATATTTATTTCTGCGCCGCAATTATTTTTGTCGCAAAAATATTTTCGGCCTGAATCAATACGACGTGAATTAATGGAGCACAAATTTTCAATGATAACTGTATGCATGTGTTACGCAGTCTTTATGATAGCAGTGATAAATTGTTTCTTCTTTTAATGTTTCAGTCTAGTGCTCCAATATGTTTTCTACAAAAAATTTTAAATGTATAAGTTCGTGTTAACTAGTTTTTCACAGTTTCTTCTCCAGTCTTGTAAAATTGCAATATAGTCATTTCAGATGTCAGAATATTTTTGATTCATAATTTATCTAGTTTTAAATGCCCCCTACTATTTTGTTAGTTTTATTGCACACATTTTCATAAAGCTGAAGAAATATTCCTAAAGTATTGTACAGTTATCCAAAATTAAGAAACAGTAGTTATAAATTAAATTTAATACGAATTACTAAACTACTTGTAAAAAAGCAGTCGAAAACTTTGTACTATGGAATGAGTAAAAATGACCACAACGTGCATAAAGTACAAATAAAGTAATAAAATAGAGTTAAAAACTCAGCAAACAGCTGTTTCGGGGCTGTCATATGCAAGCCCCTTCATCAGTGCATAAAAGAGGAACGAAAAGTCCACACAATGTAGACTGACTGAACGACAAATGAACAAAAATGGAAGGAAGCAAAGTAAATAGACATGGAAACCGGAAACACATGCGTCACAGAACAGCAACGACACCTATAGTGCGGAAAAACGTCACAAACGGAGAAAAACTTTTCTCTGAGAGAATTGCTTTTTTCTGCTCGTTGACGGTACATTTTGTATTAGGTTTTTTTTTGTCTATTAAAATCTGATTGTTGAACATGTGTCTATTGACACAACTTTTATTTTAGAGGTAGACCATGCAATGCCGAACAACGCAGTTAGTTATTTAATAAATATTCTTATCACTTACAAGATAATTTAATAATACTCTGAACGTGCATTTATGAGCGTAAACCTAGACCTGTATATTATTAGCGGAGGTCATCTTTCAAACGCAAGATCATATACACAAAGTTCACGTACTGAAGTATTGTTTTCCGTTAGAGACGTAAGAGTTTGCATCTGTTTAACACCTCTGTTGCTTGCTGTTCACCTATTTTGAATATATTCGCTTGTCCGACTTTACGTAAATTAAACGAAATGTAAGTAAGAATTTAAATTTGTTAGTATCAAGTCGTGGCTTGAGAAGTCCTTTGCAAACCTGAAATGATAAATGAACTCATAATTAAAACGACATGCTTATAGTTAATTAAAGGGGGAAGGCAGAAAATTAACGCAAAATAATACTAACGCAGTCTAAAGTCATAGCTGCAGAAGCAATTTATTAGTCAAATAATTTCAAGTGGTAGAAAAATAAAAATGATGAAGTACTTTCATCGTTTTATTTTGCCGGCTTCGAATTTATCTTAAAGAATATACCGCAAACTCTTGAAAAATTTCATGGGGAGGGGGGGGGGGAGCACACACACACACACGGAGAGAGAGAGAGAGATAGCAGATAATATATGATGTTAAAGCTTATGATAATGCCTTACAGCGCATGCGTTGCAATTTTTGAAAGTTTATGCTTTAATTAATAATATTTTTACTGCGTTACTCGCATATATTTTGTGTCCGACCAAAGATTAATTTGGAATAAAATCTTTAAGCTTTAGTTTTTTTTTTTTTTTGACAAAAGTAAAAATTAAAACACCTCTTCAGGTATAATATAGCTTTATTATTGATATTATCTTACTAAAGTTAGGCCTCTTTATAAAGTATTGAACAAAAATCTTTTTTTTTTAAAATTTGATTGCTATTTTTAAATTCCATTTAAAATTTTATTTTGGTAGAATTTTCGTTGTAATTCATTTTTAATACCTGTTTCCTTCATTTCTGCTCCCTTGCATAAAAAATCTCTCTTCAACTTGAAATATTCCTGATAGAGAAAAAAATTATAATAGCTGAAAAAAATATATGCATCATGTCTAATAGTTTGACATACAGTGCTGGACAAATTATTAGACTAAGACTGCTTTAAAAGCAAATTCTTTATTGATTACATAACTATAGACACATCAACGAACAGTGAAATAATTAGGGTCTGGTGGGGTAAAGTGGTCATAAAATCGTAGGTTTTCAAATTAAGTGGATAATAAAAACAATAAATTCTTTAAACACTTCAACTTTTTTTGTTGTTATTTTACATTGCATCATTAAAGAACACGATACATTGCATTTCAGGAAAAAAATATTGAATTTAAGTAGTTTTATAACACATTCATTTCCCTTTGTATTTATGACCACTTTACCCCATGGGATGGGGGAAAGTGGTCATAGCATGGGGTAAAGTGGTCATAGTTTAAAAAAACTGAAAAACCGTTACAAATAACCCTAATTTTTGTATATTTCGGTTATTTTCATAGTTACAAGTATATGTACGAGTATATACGGGTATACACGAGTCTACTATACGTGTCGTGTAGACATGAGTAAACATGTTCATAGATGAATAGATACATGTATACATCAGATGCATGCACATGCCTACTCAAGTAAATACGTGTATACACGAGTGTATACACGTATATATTCACGCATGTATACGTGATTACCTATAGGAGTGTATACGTGTCTACACGAGTATATACGTATCACGTATATATGCGAGTAAAGCGTAGAAAAGAATATCATATGCGTGTTTTGCGCTTGTATCTCGAGTATATACGTGCATACCTGAGTTTATACGTGTACAGTCGACGTATATACGCATATATAAGTGTACATACATACTTATACGAGTATACACGAGTTAATTCGTGGATATATCCAGTGCGTGTTTATACATGTCTACTCACGAAAATATATAGATAAACACGAGTATATTCGTATGTTTACGTGTAAACACGATTATATACCTGTTAGACGTATATACGTGCATTTACGTGTATACACCAGTACATGTATCCACGTATATCCACGAGTATATCCGCTAATATACATGTATGCTTACAGAGTGAATCCAAGATTTTTTGCAAAATCTAAGGGATGTGAAAGGGGAGGATAAGAAGCAAAGAATCATAAGGAACTTATGGTCGCTGATGCGCTACATGCACAAAAGGTCAGAAACTGACGTTAGCAAAACAGGTCACAAATTTGTTACACAAAGATGATTTTAATCGACATTTTAGTTTTTAAGACATATTTAGAGCAGTTGTTAAAAGTTACGGCCTGTAGTAATTCTAATACACGCATCGCAACGAAGGTGCAGCGACTGATGAAAGTTTTTCAAAAGTCTCGTAATTGCAACAGAGTGATTGCGATGCATGTATTACAACTGCCGGCCGCAAATTTCATCAATAACTTAAAAATTTTCTTAAAACCTAAAATATTGTGTAATATTGTCTTTGTGTAATAAATTTGTGACATGTTTTGCATCCATCAGTTTCTGGCTTTGCGTGCATGTAGCGCGTCAGCCTTAAGTTTGATTCTGGATGTTTCTTATGATTCTCGCTTCTTATCCTCCCGTCTAAAACCTTTTAATAATTTGATCAAGAGTTTAGACTCACCCTGTATACATGTATATCATATGCTTGTATGCAAGTGTCTACTCGAGTACGTACGCTTATATACGTGTCTCCCTGAGTATATAATTGTTCGTATATATACGGGCATATAAGCAGGAATATACGTGTATAGTCGAATGTATATCTTTATAGATAAAAAATACTTGCAGGTACCCAAATACGTGTTTATTGGTGCATTTATGTGAATACGTATATATACGAGCAGGGACGAGTATATGCGTATACATACGCATATACTCGTATATTTAACCCTGTTTATTGTAAAAACAATACATATTAAGTGAAATTAATATTTAATTTATATCTGCCTTATACTTAAAGATTTAGTGACTTTAGAAGAACAATATTCGTTAAGCCTAATATTATGACCACTTTACCCCATCTTACTTAAATTGTTCTAACAAATTATTAAAAACAGATTCAGCTAACTGCTAATGAGTAAGAGTTCTTGAGACATGTAGGAAGCTTCCTGTACAGTCAATCTGTTCATAATTCTAACAAACAAAATTTCCCAAGGAAGTTAAAAAAGATGTTTAGATTTTAAGAATTTTCATATTTACACAAAATATTTTTTTTTACCAAATAAAATTTTGCCAGTTGTAAAATTTTGTATTCAAAATATAGTTTATAAATGCACTACCCTAAAATAAAATTTTCACATTTATTCGAACATTAATTTCCAAGCTATAGCCATTTATTTGAATTATGACCACTTTACCCCATTGACCACTTTCCCCCACCAGACCCTATCTAATATTTAGTATGCATTCCCTTGTTCTTAATGAGCATTTTAAGCCTTTTTGGCATATTTTTCACAAAGTTTACGCCATTTCTTAACTTTTTAAAAAAGAGGTAAAAAATTGTTTATACTCACTATTATATATACTCATATACACATACTCACTAATTACTTTAAATATAACAGAACACACTAATAAAAAGAACTAGTGAACTGTTTAAGTTAAGTGAAGTTTTGTTCCTGGTAGGTAGATAAACAAAGAACATAAACAAAGCAGGCAGTGCTGTCACCTTTATGCTAAAATAACGTAATAAATCAGTGATCAGTGAACAGTATGTACAGTATGTACTGTACTTTAACAATAAAATAAATAGTATTTTAGTACAAATAGTGTACAAAAAAAGAAAAAACTCTTTAGCCTAATAATTTGGCCAGCACTGTATATATATATATATATATATATATATATATATATATATATATTGTATTTAAAAAAATCTCAGGCTTCGTATAACCTCGATGTCACTTCTCCAAGCATCAGCATGCCCTTTTTATTTACTCGTTTGTACTTCAGTGAAATTGCTATACTCATTTTAAATATAAAAGCGAGGGAGAAAGAAGGATGGAGAGGGGGCTGCAGAATACAAACGATAACTCTATTACGTCTTACTTCTATATAACCTTCCATATATAACCTGCAAAAAAGAAAAAGTCACGACGAAAAATAATTTGAAATGTGTGATTTATGTAAATTATTTGTGTTTTAAGTTGAATACACAAGAGAAAAAGGGACACGTGAAATAGAAAGAAATGAATATAAAAAGAAATATGCTGCAAACTTAGCAAATCAAAGACGTTTTCTGATATGGATTTTTGAATTTAATAATACTGTTTACTAGAGCGTGCTTCGCGTTTGGAAACGATAGAAATTTCATTTAAAAGAGGGTATGCCTTAACTTATTGTCTTTTTAAAATTTTTATTTCAATTTAAAACTGGATTTTGTTCACATAAACAAAACTCTGCGCTTTGTAATTACCTTCGTTGGTTCGCTTTGTAAGGCTTTATGACTCGAGAGCATTACTAATATAATAAACGTGAAATATATTTATGCACAGATATTTTTCTGTACCAAAACTTTATACAACAATCCTAGGATGATTGGAGCTTTTTGAAGTGTGAGTATTCTTTGAAAATAAACAGGAAGTTTTAACTGGATGATTTAATGGGATAGTTTCCCTAACTTAAATAGGAGGGGGTTAAGTGGGAGGAGAGAGCTCTTTAACTAACCAAAAAGAAAGACCTATAATTCTTATTAATAAATAAAGACCTATAATTAGTCTATAAATTAAAATGTACAGACTAATACATTGAATCAGGAGGGAAACAAAAGTGTTGTAACGTAGAATTTTGAGCCCCCCCTCAAAATAAGCGTGACAATTATTGATTTGAAATACAAATTTAATGCTCTTTCCAGTCTCAAAACTCGTCCATAGTTTCATATCTGGTGCATGGTGGCGTATGAACGTTATAAAATCAATAATGACACACCATTTGACATCCTCGAAGACCTCCACACCTACCAATTGCTTGGTTTATCGGTTTCAAATGCTCAGATAAATCTGAGCAAGTGGGTCCCCAAGGAAGTTTATTTCAATATAAAAAATTACAATGATTAGCAGTTAGAATTTTGATTCCTTAACGAAATAAAACAATAATAATTTAAAATAATATGTGTTACAATTCAGATAAAAAACAATAAATACATAGTAGCGTGAGAATAATACAATAAAAGCATATTACGAAACAAGAAAGTTATTATCTTATAGAAGATAATGCAATGAAGGGTAGAAAGATGAAAAAATATTACTGCATTGAAACAAAATTAAATCCTTATATTTATAATAGCCAATGATCGAGTAATGCTCCTGACGTTATCAACAATGAAACTCGCGCCACCACATGATAATTTGACAATATGTTTTTGGTAATGCTTGACCATGCAGGGAAATGCTTTATTTTGACGAGGCTGAACTGGATCCGGTAGCTTAACTGTTTCACTGGTAGGTTTGTCATTTTAGGAGAGTAAAGAAACGAAAAAGCGGTCAACAATGAAAGCTACCTACTGGTGTTGAGGGTTAATCCACTGGAGTTAGGGTTAAAATTTGAACTATCAAAATATCACCAAATTGGCAATTTGCTTCGTTCAAATGTAGAAGCAATTTTTACCCGTCATACCTTAACGTGCGATTTTCTAGTATTTAAAATATGAGATGTAAAAAAAATTATATTAAACGCTTTGAAACATGAAGCCTTCTTTGGACAATAGAAGGAAAATTGAGTTTAGTCTGATGCGGGTTTGACATTGTTAAAGGGCGATTAATATGTTTTGAGTAAATGAAAGGTTATGATTACGTCTAATATGTAAATGTGATGCTAATGGACAGAAGAAAATATAATGTTCCGAAGAACTTAATTTTACGAAACAACAATTAGCATAATCAGAAAGCAAATATCTGTAAATATATTGTAGAAATGGTCTATGGTTTGAAAGGAAAATTGTTTTAAATTTACTTTTAATACGTGATTGTAAATACGTAATAATGACACATCATTAAAATTTAGATGAGAAATTTTCGGACTTTTTGCTTGCTCTGCTAATTTAGAAATTTAGAATATGAAAACCAACCAGTAATGAAAACATTATAATCTTTTTGTGCGCATTGTAGTGTTTGATTAAATCAGTGAAAACCTTGATTTTCTCGAATGCTATATATATATATATATATATATATATATATATATATATATATATATATATATATATATATATATATATATATATATATATATATATATATATATATATATATATATATATATATATATATATATATATATATATATAGTTTTTGAGTTTCGTTACCTTTGTTGTCGGAATAACGGAGGAGCATAGCTTTGGAAATTTGTTCCCAAAAATCCCAAAATCATCACATTCTTTATGCTTCCTAATTAGCAGTAAAATATTATTTAAATACTGCAGTATCTCATTTGCACATGATTGTGAAACCTCATTAGCATTCTTTCAAAAGTCTGTTCTACGATAATTTTACAAAAATATGAGCACAGCATTTATAAGAAGAAATCCGTTTGAGTGACCTTTACCGTTAAGCATAGATCATGCAAACCACTACTCTCATTTATTTACAACAGTTATAATTACTTTTTAAGAGTAAGATTATGGCGCAACAGTACGCAGATTATATACGCATCCATGAAATTTTTGGTTAAAAAAACGAACTTTACTTTTAGAAAAATTAAGCTTAAAGCTCCTCGTAATTATTGATTCTTAAATTCAAAAATAAAGCTAAATGCTAATGGTCCTTTTACACACATGCAACAGAATGGAAAAACGAAAAAGGAAATAGGCCGTGCTGCAAATGGGCAATGAAACCGAAACATCAGAAAATCAAAGCAAGATGATATCTGACTAACATCATCATTAGCTTAATAGACAGCGTAATTCTATTGGGATTGAAAAATTAACTGACATTTATTTTCACGTTGTAGAAGGGTGAAATATTGATGATGAAATTTATGTCACGAAATAAATTTTTTTTTCGTTTTATTGATTGGTAATATAGATTTATTTTCAAGCTTGTCCTTTAACTCTAATATAAGTAATACACTTTCGAGCGATTTTGTTTCCAAAGAAACCGATTTTATTATCAATACTTTATAATAACATTAATCATAACAATTGTTATAATAATAACAATTTAATAATAATAATAATAATAATAATAATAACAATTTAATTATAATAATCATAATAATAACAATTTAATAATAATAATAATAATAATAACAATGATAATAACAGTACCAATATTAATATTAATAATAATAAATTAAAAACACATAAATACGAGAGGTATTGGGAATTGAAACACAGTTGAAAGGAAGAACGAAATGCACTTAATTTCTGAATGTCACGTCAGAGCTTCTAATTTTGCAAATTGAACGTTTGAACGATTTTGCTCTATTTCTTTACAATTCGTCGAAAATTCGTAGAATACTCCAGAGAAGTAAAGCTCACTAAATAGTAAAGTTACTATAGCGAATTAAAACGCACTTAAAAACTTTTTAATTTAGTTAGAGAAAACAACAGGAAAAAAAATGCATTTGCCTCCTCTTATTCCAGATAAATGAAAAACTACTTTCAATGATCCTTGTGAATTTACTTTTGACAGAAAATTTTATGTAGTTTGACACCGTATATTATCCCTCCTTGAACGATGTTGATATCAATTTCGTATACGGAACCGAATGCAAAATTCTACTCTTTCCTGAACTTAATTACGAAACGAAATTCCTTCGCATAAGATTCTAATAAGACTTGGGAATACTTTTGCGACTTCAGCACAATAACATTACCCAAATAAATTATCGTGAAAACTATAAAATCAATAATACTGTCTGAACACGGATTGTATGGAAAGGCAAACATCCGGTTTACAGGCGGAAATGGATACACCTATTCATTTGAAGGTTTTCGGCTAATATCAAACAAAGTTTTCCGTCAAACGTTGCTAAACTTTCAGAATATTTGACAGCATATTAGAGAAACATAATAGTAAAATTTGAAGTTAAAGTATTGAAATTTTAATGAAATATGAACGTTTAAAGCAATTAATTTTTCACCGAAAGATAACAATTTTATAATTTTCATAATCCAAAACTCAGAGATATCCTACAACTCATAAAAAAATTCCACCCCAATATCTTTAAAATTTAAAAAGTTATCAGCGATTTAATGAGTCGAATTTCTATAATTCTTGGATAGGCAACAAATGTTAAGGAGTTGTTCGCAAACTAGCAACACTTTCCTGTTATCGTTGCAGAGTGATTCATGATAAGAACGGATTATTTGGGAACGATCCCTCTCGATTCCTCATCTAGCCAAGAACTATTAAAATTCAGCTCATTAGATCGCTGATAACTTTTTACATTTGAAAGATATCAAAGTGGAATTTTTCGATAAGTTGTAGGATATATTTGGGCTTCCGATTATAAAAGTTATAAATTGCTATCTTTTGCGCATGCTCAGTGAAAAATTAATTGCTTTAAACTTTCATATTTCACTAAATTTTCAATGTTTTAACTTCAAATTTGATTATTAGGTTTCTCTAATATGCTGTCAAATATTCTGAAAGTTTAGTAACGTTTTACGGAAAACTCTGCGTGATAAAATCTGCCTTCAAAAAAATTTGTATTTTTAAAATAAATGTTTATATATTCGTGGGTATAAGAGATACTTTCACGAAAATACAAAAATGAATTCTAGATAGGTTTTTAACTTATTTCTGAAATTTAAAGCTTATTTCCAGCTATTTACAATGAAAAATGATCAAAAACTTTTTTTGTTTCCTCAATTTGTTGCTCGTCCCTTAAATGAATAGTAGACTTAATTTTTCTTGTGCAAAAAAGTACAGTTACATACTTTATGTGCAAAAAAGTACAGAGCAATTGGTCTTTTACTTCTCGAGAAATCCGTAAAAATGTGAATTTTTGAAAGTGTCCCAATACTTTTGGTCATATAGTGTATGTTAGCCTCTAAATTAAGCAGAATCTCATTCAAATGAGCGGAACACGCGCATCAATTTTTTTACTTTTCCTCTTCATTCAGATGGACTCGTCTTAACTGGACGCTTGCCAATTCCATACAATCCATGTTTGGACAGTAGAGCAGCTGCGCTGGTGGACGTTGTTCGAAAGTGGGCACTCGTGGTTTTTGATATGTCTTTGTACATCGGTTTTTTTAAGTTACTAGAACTGTTAAAGGTAGCAAAGAAAGCTGATGAAATTATAACTCTTTAAACCTGACAACTTTTGTTATAAAATGTACAAAACATTAAAAAAAGGCTACAAAGTAAATAAGCTCCCGGACAATCGCGCATCTAAACAAAAACCGTACATAGTACATAAGAATCATAGAAATTGTTAGCACTGTATCATACGCTACATTGTACAAACTATTGGAAACAAAGAAAAGTTGGAAATCTTTTATACTTTTCCGACAACAATGGAAGTGAAAACGTTTCCACTTCAGATGTAAGCACAAGAACAAAAGAAAATATTGGAAACATATATAAAGTAATCAGATAATCTCCGCCTATGCATAACCAGTGCTGTATAGAATTCCCAGTTTCATTATTAGTTTGCATTGATGACGTAAATGACATTGATGAAAACAGATTCCAGCAAATTAAATCCCTTTTCATACTGTGCTTCAGAATAATACTTTTTAAAGTTGTTTTCTGCGTAAATATGTTTCGTATGTTTGTACATATTCTGAGGAAAATAATGTGACATAGTCGTGACAAACACACAAAATTTATTTGTCACTATACTATTAAATAAAGATTATGTTATGTAAACTCAAGGATTAATGCCTCATCGAAAGAGAAAGAATTAGTAACAACTAAGTAAAAGTAGAATTAATTGAAAATACGGTTTGAGTATGAAAGAAATGCAAACGATAAATAAGAAATATGTTTTTGAAATGTAGGGAGTTTATAAAATCTTGCACAGTTAACGAAAGTTAATTTTAAAAAAGAATCTACTTAGAATTTAAATATAATTCTTTTTTTCATTTTAATCCTTAATTCAGGGGTTCTCATACTTTTTCCATTCGCGGCACTCTTTGAAGATTAGGCTCTCTTAGAATTTTCTCACAGCACCCTATTATGTAAACAACTAATAAGTCGTTATTTTCAGGGGTTTTCTTCCCCACCCTTTGCACAGTCCGTGCACATATGTGCAGCATATGCAGCACAGGATCATATATCCTCCTCCCAAATACTCCGGTGTTATATTATAAATACAAGTGTTAATAAGGCGGCGAGCAATGACCCTATTGTATTACAATCAACTTTTCTAGGTTATCAAAAGTAGTTTCTTGGAAAAAAATGATGGCACACAACGACATTTTTCTTTTTAAATACATCAACCACATAGTTTAGGTTTCAAGAATAGTATGCAACTTCCTTTTATTCTAGTTAAACTTCAGGAAACCATGTAGAAACAAAATTTATCGTAAAATAAGATCAGTTGGTTTTGACATCCCTCTTCTGCTTGCTACACTGTTGCACTGTTGCCTGGTAGTTAAAAATGGTTTGTTGATAAAGCTTTATCATCAGTTAGGCTTTTTGATGAAGAAGAAAGAGGATCTAGTGAATTTTTGTTATACTAAATTAAAAAATGGAGATTTTCTTACTGGTCGATCCGGCATTATTTGGTGATACATAGATACCATGGACACTTCACGGCACCCCTCGCCTCTTCTTACGGCACTTTAGGGTGCCGTGGCACCCAGTTAGAGAACCCCTGCCTTAATCTATCAATTTTTTTTAACAACATTAATACGTGCCACGTGAGCACCTTTCATAGTTCTGAGAAGTTTTAGACGATTTTCAACTTCATTCTACAAACCGGTGCAGCTAAAATTTACCTTCTGGGATGGTGAGGGTTTGGTCATATCAGTCCTTAGATGGGTCGTATCAAGATTGGCAATATATGCTAAAGCCTCTAGGGTTATCAGGGGTTGACCCTCTAGCCCCCACCCTTTCTAATGAGAGTTTTTTCTTGCATAGCCACCATTTTCAGTTTTCGATGCTAGCACCACTTACATGTCTTTAGCTAATTTTGTGCTAATGTGCGTGGGGAGGGGGGGACTTGAAAATAAAAAAGAATAATGAACAAAATTTAAATGAATGTCAAAAATAAATTGACTTCATTAATGCGAGACTTTATAAACATCCTGCACAACAACGAGGATTAAGAATATAAGGATTTTAAGTGTAAAAGGTCTCCTATTTTTAACAAGCAAAATGAATTTCTATTAAAGAAATTGGAAATTTTGTCAAAGTTTTAAAAACAAATTTTGAATTCAAAGAAACAAGAAACATTTTTTAGTATGGTCATCTTGAATGAGAAAGAATATGCCATGAAAGAGTAAAGGAATTTAAATGTTTGTGATCTTTTTTATAATGAAAATAATGAAGTTAGTCTAGAAATTAGAACTAGAATATCTCCCAGAAACAGATGTTTCGTGTCATAGCGAACTACGTTTCCAAAAAACCCTCCAGTTTAACGAAGTTTTCGTCGTATATGACGAAAGTGAAAAATGCTCCAATTAAACGTTTCGTCAAATTGAAAGAAAATCTGAGCTTGAGTGTTTAACTCAGTGAGATCGTAACGGACAAAATTTGTTGAACAGTTAAAAAGGTATCAATTCAATGTCTCTTTTCTAGAAAAACAAACTTCGGCCGGTGAACCAAGCAAATTTTTTTCTTATAGCCTAGAGACGAAATATACCAGCTGCTTTTAATGGATGGTTAATTTTTCCATCTCTTTAGTCGCTTTTTAAAAAACTTTTACGAGAGAGGTGACTAAAAATGAGTGTCGCAATTAAAACAAACCTAACGAATATTTATGTATCGTCACCTCAGAGTAACAGTAAGACGTCTAAGATTTGAAATAGCAGTAAGATTTCCCACTGTTTCTCTGAGGTGAAGATATATATAAATGTCTGTATGTGTGAGTGTTCTTCATACAAATCCAGATTAAGCCTGATAACTGCTAAATTTGGCACAGAGGTTCTTTGATGCTCAGGAATTCACATATGCTCAGGAATTCATTCGCAAGAAAATCCGCTTAATGGAATGTTTATGCCTATTCATAACAACGAGTGAATCTTTGAAATTTCGTAAAAATAATAGTCTTAAATTTTGAGTCATAAAATTGTTCTGTTTTAGACATTGACGCTAAATTTCACTTTCCCCCCCTTTTAATTAAGCCTGATGAGTGTTGAGCATGCGCCACTTGAAACAATTTTTATTTTCGAGATAGACCGTGAGACGCAGCCAGCTGTGTAAAAAAATAATAAATAAAAATATAAAATGAATAAATAAAAATATGTATATACATATACATCAGCTTACTTCGACTGTCACGCATTTCGTTTAAACAGCGCAATGCTTGTCGAAACTATTTTCTCAAGAGAAAGCTATTTGCGGTTTCCGAAATGTATGCATTTCCATAACACAAATACCAACTTCTAAAAATTGCCCAAAGCTTAATATTTCGCTTTCACTGGAAAAAGTACTAAAAAAATAAATAAATAAAATAAAATAAATAAATAAATGTTCATTGTTCCTTTAAACACACAAATTCGTATTTTTGAAATAGAATCTCTTATCGATGCACATTTTGCTGTAAATCGGCAATCGATTTTCTAACCCTATCTTTTCTTACTTTGGCAACGCAAATCATTCTAATAAATAGATGGAAGGCTTAAACAAGTATCAATGAAATTGAGAGCAATTTCACTCATTCCTGCCATTTATTTCATCTAAGTCAAGACCTGCTTTTTGAGCATATAAACTGAGATTTTCAAAAAGTTTTATCGTAAATACGTTTTAAATGCTTTAATCTTTCACTTTTACTTTAAATAGTAAAACTTAACAAATGTTCAAAAAAAAAAAAAAGGGGGGGGGGAGGAGAGAGAGAGTTAAAGAATGCTTTTTTTTATTTTGTTTGTTCCTAGAAAATCTCAATTTAGTATGTATTCGATTTGGGGGGAAAAAATCTTGGGACAAATGTTTTTAAGCAAGAAAGTTTTTATTTGAGAGCATTAAAGGTTGATTTTTATTTTAACCAAGCCTTAAAAAAAACTATTTATTATATGATTTTCAAAAAATGTTTTGAAATAAGAAAGTTTTTATTTGAGAGAATTAAAGATGCGTTTTTATTTTGTCTCTTCATAAAAAGATCTTAATTTATTTTTCTTTTTTGGACCAAAAAAAAAAAAACTTTAGCATTATCTTTTTATTATTATTATCTATTCATACACCTTTTTAAACAGATAGCTGTTTTAAAAAGTTTAAAAATTTCGATCAAAATTATAAAAACTAAGCTGGTATTTAGAAATTACAATGTAATATCAACGGGGCAGTAATGAGCTTCCATTAGTTAAATATTTCTTTTTATATTATCCTAGTGGTACCCGCACGGCTTTACTCGTAGTAGAAAATAGGCCTTTTGGTTCGCCTGTTTATTTACAAAAAATGTATGGTGAATTTCTCGATAATTGGCTTGCCCATGTTACGGTTCCACGTTGTGATGACTTTGTAATTTACTCGTCCATCTTGTGATAATTTTGCTCGGAAAATTTTCTTAAAATTGGAATAAAAAAGGAACAAAATCGAATTTTCGAAAAAATCGCTTCGAGGTGCACACCCCCATGCTACAAACTAACTTTTTGCCAAATTTCATGAAAATCGGCCGAACGGTCTAGGCGCTATGCGCGTCACAGAGATCCAGACAGAGAGACTTTGGTTAGAATTCATTGGTTAGAATTAATATTTCGGAATAGGTATTTAATTTTAAGATCTATGATCAGTTTTCAACCAAAACGGCATGAAAATTTTTAATAAAATATTAAAACTTAATTTTTTTTTAAAATCAAAAACCAAAAAATGCCGGAAATTTTATCTCACAAAAGTCTTCGTACACTTTACAAAATGTCTATATATTATTGAGTAATCTGACTTTTTTATAAAGCTATTATTTAGTAGAATATCATGCAGTATCAACAACAGCTAATAAACGTCTGGGAATACATTTCATTGTTTTTTCTTCCTTTTTTTGCATAATTTCTGGGTTCTTTCGAGTCTTACTGTATCTAACTCTCTTTTCGTTTAAAAACCGTATTTTCGTACTCTAGCCTCCAAATATCTCTAAATATGTTACATTAAGCTCAAATCTGGAGATTGAAAGGATATTTTCTTATCATTTTTTAGGACAATTTTCGAGGCACTAGACGCAAACGTTGAAAACCGTGTGCTTCTTATCATTACTTTGATAAAAAATAAAGTTGTTTCCGATAACCAAATTTTCGGCGAATAGTTTGAAATTGTTTTTTAAAATATTTAAATGAACAGCATGATTCAATATTTCATCAAAAAATTTCAATCTACCAAGTCCTGATGCTGATATGCACCCTCACACAAGAACACCTTCACCTTCCTGATTAACTGATCAAACTAAGTTCTTAAGATTAAGTTCTTATCTTTTTCTTCTATTTACAATTATACAACAATTTAACCAAAAACGTGAATTTATTTTTATCTGTAAGTACGACGTTATTCCGAAACGTTTTGAACTTATTTATCAATGATTTTGCGACACAAAGCGTAAGCTTTCTGTTTTTCACAGGAACAAGAACATTTCTGCCGGAAGAGGTCCCATTCAATTCAGCTAATCAGAGAATTTGGCGAACAATTTTAGGTGGTAAAAATTTTCATTAAACTCTGCAGAAACTTTTACAGCACTGAAATGTGTATTTTTCATAATTTTTTAACTGTAAACCTCCGATCACGCATTGTTAACTTTGCTGGTTGACCTTTTCTTACCTTGTTTTCGGTCCGATTCTTTTCTTCAAAGCTTTTTATCAAGCACTTTTCTATAGAATGGAATAAATTAACTAATTTAGAGACATTTCAAACCAATTTACCGCTACTGTGAGGAAAAAATTCAAATATCGAATACCAAATTTATTAAATTTATGAACCATACTAATTTTACAAATACTATTATTTTTCATTGATTTTGTGCGACAGTTAAAAAATAACTACGTCACTTCCGTCACACAAAAAGGTTGCAGATCAGAATTAAAAAAAAAAAAATTTAGACATTGCCCTTTACCTGCCCACGGCATTATTTTTCTCTCTGTCATTTAAGGTGCTGCGACGAGTAATTTCACTATTAACCTAAACTGAAGCTATTTCTTGTACAGTACGGGCACAAAAAAACAGGATTTCTTTGAAAATATTTCTCCTGACGCACATTATACTTTACATCAGGTTTTGACTCATTTTTCAATTTAACATCAAGCATTCATTGCTACGGAAAGTTCATGAGGGCTGCCCGGGATATAGAACTAAATTTCTATGTGAGATCAACTTCTGTACTTTTTAAAAAATATATATGTGTATTTTTTTTAATTTTATTATTATTGTTTTTCTTTTTTTTTTTTGAAGTGAGATAATTTTAAATGTGTGATATTTATTTTCGTGCTTTTGTTTATGTGATATATATATATATATATATTGAATTATTATTGTTAGTATTCTTGACGTGTGATACATATTTTTGTAAGTTTTTTTTTGTGTTTGATTTCTTTTTATGTATGAATATTGGGTTTTGTTGAACAAAGGGCTCCCGCAGTTCTTTTGTAATTAAGCCCCGATTGAAATTAATTAAAATTTCCGACGAAATATGCCATCCATATGATCTAATGTGTATTATAAACACATTTCTTAAAATTACAATCGCTGAAGTTAAATTTTGCAATACATATTTATAATTCTACCTGTAACGAAAAAAAGCATGAAATTATTTACAACACAAATTTTGACATTACGGATTCAGTCTATGGATTATTTTGTCGAAAGTACATCGTAAACCTTCGTAAAAGGTTTTTTTAAAAAAAATCAGTGGATAAAAGAAAAATCTGCTTTAAGGTGGTTCGCAACACAAAAATCGTCAAATTTTGCAAATTTATTTTTTTTTTATTTGAAATTTTTTTCCGTTTTCTTCTGCTTAAAAACACGTTTGAATTTTATTTCTATCATAATTAGAACGAAAAATACAAATATTTTTGTTGCATGCATTTAAATAAGATTATATTTAACTTTAAAACTTTTATAAACTTTTTTCCATGATATGCATTTTTTTCTCGATTTTTTGGATTCAAACTCTTAAAAGTTAAGAACTAATAAAGATGAAGTAATGAAGTTTGGAGTATATCTTTTTCAAAGAGTTTACTTTAATTTATGTTCGGCAAATTTGAAATAAATAAATAAAAAAATAGTTTACTGCAAAAAATGGGATTAAAAAAAACGTATCTTCGATTTTTTCGAAATTTTTCTTCAAATATTTTCAATTTTTTTTTTATTTTATTGATATTTTTTAAATTGCCGAATAAAATTTAAAGCCAAGATATTTGCATGATTTTTTGACAAATAATTGAAAATTGACCAGGAATATTTTGAGTTTTAGCGATTTAAAGCAACCCCACTTTAAAAAAAATAATTAAATTTAAATATTTTTTTCAAAAATATTATGTCATGATTTTGCTTATTAAATAGATGGTGAAGTACTGCAAATAAATAGCAAAACTCAAAACTTTTTAATAATTTTTTTTCCAAAATGTCTCGGCACCTTTAAGTCGAAAAAAGGAGAGAGGGATCACGTGGATCTAAATGTTTACGCAATCTTATGAACGCTTGAAAAATAGCTGATTTTTTCTTGTTGCAAGATTACGAATTTCATACGTAAACCACCAAATAACTTCTGCATGTACTTAGCCAACTTCAAATGCACTAATTACAGTTAAAAAATAATAAACATGTAAAACCTAGATTTTTGAAAAGCACTTTTATTTGCGCAATTTGTCTAGCATTTATTTCAGGGATTAGAAGTTAAATAAAAAAACTACTAAATAAGTGCTGATGTGCAAAGGAATACTCTAAAGATATTTAAAATCACATTTAAGATATTCCAAGCTATAATCTTTGAATGACGTCGATTTATTTTTAAATCATGCAACTCTGCAAAATTGCATAAATTCATCTTTTTTTTTTTCAATGAATGAAAGAGTAAAAATTCCGTAATTCAAAGTAATTGGCTTGAAATAACTCATTATGTTTATTGACGGTCAGCAAAATTAAAATATTAAGCAAACCATTCATTCCTCGGTATTACTTTTTATTTTAATTCGTCAAAATAAATTTTAATTTTTTGATAGCATCCAGATTTGATGGTTGAGTGTTTGCAAATGGGCTATGCTTATGTAATGATTAAATCATGCTTTAAAATGCGATAATTAACTTTGTTTCATACTACTCATCTTTTAAATTTTCCGAATTTAATCAAATTTGGAGATGTTTTTGAGTTTGTTAATAGAATTCCAGCAAAAGAGTCATATCAAACTAAGCGTTCCTATTCTCAAATTTGTCAATTACCCTATTAAAATGGGGAGATTGATTGAATACTTTACACATCTAAAAAGTAAGTTCTGTGATGAAAGACGAAAATAAGTTGATTGATTAAACGTAAGCAATGTTTTATTTCACCTTAAATACGTTCTTCTGTTTAAGAAAAAATATTTAGTTATTAAAAGGCACATGGTTTTGAAAGAAAACCTAAGCATTCCTTATTCGCTCCATTACGTTTAAAAACGTGTTTCAAGGTTTAAGTTTTATTTTTCAGGTCTAACTTGCTTTATAAGAGGTATCTGGGATGAAAACACGTTTGCCCTTTTCCACCATTCATTATAGTTCTCTAATTCTCCCCGCTTTCTGCATGAAGTAAACATTAAAAATTAAAAAGAATGAATACTAAATGAATAAAATTTACCTAACGGATCCTATAAAAATTTAAAGTAAACTAACCATTTTCCACCGTTACGCTGAATGTTAGAATTTTTAATACAGAAAAATGACGCTGTCTTCTCGTGTAACGCGAACATAACTTGTGTCCTTTGGTAAATAAGGAATGAAGTTCTGGAAGATTTTTAGCATGGTATAAAACAGAGAAATTAATAAATAAAGAGGGAAAGAAGTAAGAATATACAATGAAATGAAAACAAGCATTTATTAATGCATAGTTGAGCTTTCAGGTCGTCATTCATGGTGCCAAAATAAAAATTTATGTTTTATTTAGAGAGTTTTTGAAAGGTTGCGACATAAAGAAATACGTTTTTTCATATTTAAAAAAAAAAAAAAAAAAACTTCATGCATTGAAAAAGATCACAAAAGTATTAATAAATTATGTTTTATTTGAACATTTTTCAAATGGGAAAAATGTATCAAATAACAATGCCGAAAATAGAAGATTGGAAATGGGGTGGTTTCCCTCTCTCAAAAGTACTACTTTTAGTCATTGAAATGGATAGAATGAGCAAAGAAAATAACATGGACCCCGAAAATACTTTCATTTTCCCAACAGTTTTTTAAAATTAATATTTTAAAATGTTCGAATTTTCAAACAAGGCGTGGGGCGTGGTCTTGATGACGTCACAAATGATGCACTTTGCCGCGTCTTTCTACTACGTATCCACGTTATGATAATCAAGCAGCGAATTAAATATTACGCTCCACGCATATTATGAACCATATCGTTGCCAATACACGTGAGTAAAGATGCGAACTAAATATTTTTCACTGTGAATGGCAACACTGAATGGCGTTTCATCATTTGTGATGCCATCGGCAGAAGCCGTTAACAATGAAAGCGCTCCGATTTAAGTAATTTTTTTTAAATATTAAACTTAAACAAATTTATCAAAAAATGTCCTATGTTTTTAAGCATGCTCTGTCAGAAAAAAATACTTTTAAAATTTTGGAAACGACCCCATTAGTAACTTGAGCATCTAATAACGGAACATTAATTGTGTTTAACAAGCTTATTTGTTTGTTAAGGGTTTTTCTTTTTACTTATCGAAAGGGAAAAAAACTCGTTTTTGATTATTGCCTAAGGTATTCACAAGTTTTCTGGGTCTTGTCACAAACGATTTCGATTCCATCATTTGAAATGATTAAAAAATTAACAAAGTAAGAGAAAAAGAAATATGATAAAAGAATAATCCTTATTCATTTTTATTCGAGGTTAGGTAAACAGAAAAGAATACTTGATTTTAAATCAATTTATTTTAAAACGCTCTTTTATCCTTTACTTATACTCAAAAAGAATTACTCTGTTGCCAAAGCAATGACGTAAATTTAATTAAGGTGTCAACTGAATGTTAATTAAGAAATCAAATGCATAAAGTATGCGGTAGGGGAGTTGAAAAGGAAAATAATGGGTTTATAAATAAAGGAGCTAAATATTCCTCAATTAAAACCTTTGATTGCAAAGGAGTGGTGATATACTGAAAAAAAGATGGTAAAAAGGAAAGTCGTTTATCTTTTAGTGGCAAAGTAATAAACAAACGCTCATAATCTACAAAAAATAAATAATATGATTAATCTTCTTTACTAATAATAAAGCTGAAAGTCTCTCTGTCTGAATGTCCGGAGGATGTCTGGATGTCTGTAGGATCTCTGGATGTCTGTAGGATCTCTGTGATGCGCATAGCGCCTAGACCGTTCGGCCAATTTTCATGAAATTTGGCACAACGTTAGTTTGTAGCATGCGGGTGTGCACCTCGAAGCGATTTTTCGAAAATTCGATGTGGTTCTTTTTCTATTGCAATTTTAAGAACAAAACTATCATAAGATGGACGAGTAAATTACGAAATTATCATAACGTGGAACCGTAACATGGGCACAAGCAAATTGGCGAGATACGAAATTATCATAACGTGGAACCGTAACATGGGTACAAGCCAATTGGCGAGAAAATTCACCATACACTATTTGTAAATATACAGGCGAACCAAAAGACCTTTTAATTTTTCTATTACGGGCAAAGCCGTGCGGGTACCACTATTTTAAATAAAACTGTTAAGCGTTATTAAACCTTCAAAAGGAGACAGTGAGAAGCAAAGGGATGTGAGTGAACATTTTCACTTTTTGAGTAAAATGCGTTTAAAGTTCAGGTGCTAGGTTGGATTTTGTTGAAATGTTTTTCTAAATCGTGCTGTATAGCAGCACCTGTCAGGGTTGCTAGTACTTTTTTTTATCCCAAAGCAGAGGAGAGGTTCATCTACCATTTGTTCTTGTTATCTTCTTTTTTATTAATTTGGCTCTTACATCCGTTTGTTTCTCACAGCCTCAATTAATCAAATCTTTGTCGATCTTTGTGAAATTTTAATTTTAGTATTTCCATTTATTAGTTCAAAGTTATGCTCAACATGTATTGTTTACGAGATGACTTTGACGTGTTGAACGAAATTATAGAGGAATAGGAAATGCTAAAAAGTTTTATAATACCATGATTTTCGGCTGTAAACAAAAAATTGGACTTAAAATTGGAAATTGGAGAAATATTTAATCAGCATTCATTGGACCGAGCACCATATAGTTCCTATGAAAATCACTGTATAAGAAGTCTTTTCATTTATAATTTATACAGCGAACTACAACGGATTGAATTTCAAGATTTTAAACATATTTACGATATCGTACTTCCTCTATACCTTAGCATAGACTGTAGGCAACATACTCTTTTATCGCCAGCCTAATTCATAAAATTAATTTTATAACGTAATCTCCAGCGAAATGCATCTAACTAATGAACTATCTGAACTAATGAACCAGTACCACAGAAGACAAATAGATAGTAGTATTTGTGGCAAATTCTGTCAGCATTTATGAAAAAGGCAGTATTTAGAAAGTTAAAAAAATAATACCAAAATATTATTCTGTGTGTGTGTTTTGTGTATCACCTTGAAAAAATTGAAAAGTAAATTGTTTGACTTTATTGTATAAAATTTTTTTCGGTCATTTTTTTATGTCATTTTTTGGTCCATAGTTTGGAATGTTTTCTTCAAAGTAATGATAACAATAACTGTAAAAATAATAAATGAAGTAAAATAATTAATAAATAAATGAATATAAATAAAAATGATAAAAATAAATAAAAATATAACTAATAAAAAAAATAACAAAATATGTATAAATAAAAAAACTTGAACCTCCTAGTTCACTTTATGAATAACAACTACTCAATAATTTCGGAAAAAGAAAAAAAAAACACTATTTCTGAAATTTTAAGAAAAATTTTTTATGCTTAGCAATGACTAAATAAATAACAGAAAAATACAAAAAAAAAAAAAAAAAAAAAAGAAAAAACCACTTTTTCTGGAATTTTAAGAAATTATTTTTATGATTAGCAATGACTCAACAATTTCGAAACAAATACAAAAAACACTTTTTGAAACTTTTGGAAAACCTCTCTATGCTTAGCAATGACTCAACAATTTTCAAGCAAATACAAAAACACTATTTTTGAAATTTTAAGAAAAACCCTAAATAATTTGCAGTGACTCAAAAATTTCGAACCAAACACAAAAAACACTGTTTTCGAAACTTTAGGAAATTTCCACTATGCTTAGCAATGACTTAACAATTTCCAAACAAATTCGAAAAACACATTTTTTGAAATTAAAAAAAAATTTCTTTATAATTCACAATGACTCAAAAATTTTGAAACAAACGTATAAAACAATATTTCTGAAATTTTAAGAAACTCCCTTTATCCCTTAATCAATGAATCAACAGTTTCCAAACAAATACCAAAAATACTATTTTTGAAATTTTAAGATCATTTCTTTATGCTTAGCAATGACTAAACAAATTACAAAAAAAAAAAAAAAAAAAAAAAAACCTATTTCTGAAATTTTAAGAAATTCCTTTTTTGATTAGCAATGACTCAATAATTTCGAAACAAATACAAAAAACACTGTTTTTGAACCTTTAGGAAACTTCATCTATGCTTAGCAATGACTCAACAATTTTCAAACAAATTCAAAAAACACATTTTTTGAAATTTTAAGAAAATCTCTTTATAATTCGCAATGACTCAACAATTTTGAAACAAATGTATAAAACAATATTTCAGAAATTTCAAGAAACAGTTTCCAAACAAATACCAAAAACAGTATTTTTGAAATCTTAAGAAAATCCCTTTATGATTAGCAATGACTCAACAATTTCCAAACAAATACACAAAGCACTATTTCTGCTGATTATTGAATCTTATTGGGAGCGGAAATAGAATGTTATCGGAATGTCCTTGCCTGAACTGCTACTTCTTTCAGGGGTGATTAGGGCGGATGCAGTCACTCAGTTGCACCTGATCCTTCTCGAGATGAATAGAGGAAGATAGTCCACAATTACAACACTTTCTTTTCTCCATATTTGTTCAGTCGTGAAGAACCCATTCTTTATGTGTTTCGTCGAGTGCAGTGACAGGGCAGGTACTGAAGATGAAGAATTTCTGTACCCACTGCAAATCGAGCACACGTTGGCGTTTATTTCATAGTTGGAAGTTGATGTGAGAGAGGCATAATGAATAAATAATTAGTGTATATATATACCTAAATATTTATTGAGTATGCATATTCTTTTATCAACGAAAATATGTTAGGTTATTTATTTATTAAATTACCTATGGAGGAAAGTTGTGTTGCTTGATACACTTTTCCAGGTCATAATTTTAAACTTTTTAAAGTCAACCAGATTTACAATAATAAGACAACACTTTATTCCACCTAATTCTCTATAACATATCGTTTAAAACCCCTAAAATTTTGAAAAAAATATATATACACTAGCTCCCAAAAGTGTTCGTACACCTCCTACTTTCAATGGAATATTACCCTATCCATTGGTTAGAATTTAAATTTCGGAATGGGTATTTAATTATAAGATCTATGATCAATTTTCAACAAAACTACATGACATTTTTTAAAAAAATATCTAAACTTAATTTTTTAAAAATCAAAAACCAAAAAGTGCCAGAAATTTTATCTCACAAAAGTCTTCGTACACTTTAAAAAATGTGTATACATTACTGAATAATCTAACTTTTCACAAAGTTAAAATTTAGTAGAATATCATGCAGTATCAACAACACCTTTTAAACGTCTGGGAATATATTTTATTTTACTTTATTTTATTTTATATTTTTTTTTGCGTAATTTCTGAGTAAGTGTTTAACCACACTTCGAGTTTTGCTGTTTCTAGCTCTATTTTCGTTTCAAAGCTGTATTTTCGTAATCTAGCCTCCAGATATCTCTAAATATGTTGCATTAAGTTCAAATATGGAGATTGAAGAGGTAATTTCTAAACTTAAGGACAATTTTTGAGACACTAGACGCAAACTTTGAAAACCGTGTGCTTCTTCCCGTTATCTTGATAAAAAACAAAGTTTTTTCCGATAACCAAATTTTTAGCTAAAAGTTTAAAATAGTTTTTTAAAATATTTAAATGAACAGCATGATTTGTTATTTCATCAAAAATTCCAAACTAGTAAGTCCTGATACTGATGTGCACCCTCACACAAGAACACCTTCACCGTCCTGATTAACTAGTACATGTTCTTAAGATTAAGTTCCTATTCTTTTTTCGATTTACAATTATACAACAATTTAACCAAAAATGTTGAATTCATTTTTAACTGTAAGTAAGACGTAATCCCGAAACATTTTGAGCTTATTTATCATTGATTTTGCGACGATAAGCGTGAGCTTTCTGTTTTTCGCACGGCCAAGAAAATTTCGGCGAGAAGAGGTCCCGTTTAATCCAGCTAATAAGAAAACTTGGCGAAAACTAATATATTTAGGTGAAAATTAAATGTAAAAATTTTCATTTAACTCTGCAGGAATTTTTACAGCACTCAAATGTGTATTTTTCATAAATTTTTTAACTGTAAATCTTCGGTCACGCTTTGTCAACTTTGCTAGTGATGGGCATAATCGAGTTCTCATAATCGAATTACTCGATTATTCAAGATCATTCGAGAACTCGATTACCACGAGTTCTCGATTATCGTATCTCGAGTTCTCGATTATCACTTCTTGAGTTCTCGAGTACTCGATTATCACTTTTCGAGTTCTCGAGCGATGAACTTCTCGAGTTCTCGATTGTCACTTTCCGAGTTCTCGAGCGATCAACTGCTCGAGTTCTCGCTTTGAACTTCTCGAGATGTTGAGTTCTCGAGATGTTGAGTTCTCGAGATATTGAGTTCTCGAGATGTCAATCACTCGAGCAGTGTTATTCTTCGATCGATTTGATAATCGAATGAACCTCTCAATATAGTTGACTTCTGACAAGGGTGCCCACCTATGGAGGGGGGGGGGTCATGGCGCAGACTGTGCTATTGACATTTTTAGGGGGGTGTTTTAAGGGGTATTTTTCTCATTTGTTGGGGGAGATCTCTGCGATATTGAGGGTGGGGGGGGGGCTTGACCTCAGGGCGGGTGAGCACCCTTGCTTCTGAAGTGTTTTAGTTGCAGGGGCGGATCCGTCATTTAGGCGGTCAAAGGGCTGACTTTGAAAAGTTAATGATTTTACTTATGAATGAGCATGGTTTTTTTCTGTCTTCCGAAAAAATTTGCATTGAAACCTTTTAACCCTTCCCCCAGAAAGACGGGCTGCGCTGAGGAACCCACAGGGGAGGTGGGTCATTGCGCAGACTGAGCCATTGAAATTCCTAATGGACGTTAGACTTTTTTAGGGAGTGTCCTTCTTGAGGGGGAGAGAGGATCCCTAATTTTAAAAAGTGTGCCAGCACACTTGAGGAATAGATCCCCTTGCGATCTAAATGGTATTACAATCAAATAACTGCCTTTCGAATGTTTCATTCGAATAGTGTTATAATCGAATGTACACTGTTGAATGCTTGATTATCAAATGATTCTTTGGGGATGCTTGGTAGTCTAATGATAGGTTTTGAGCGAAAGGTGTTAATGAATAAACACATGGACGGGTCTGTAGGAGACAAGTGTTGTGTCTCCCGGTGGTGGAAGTAAAGGTTGGAGGCGCTTATATAAGGTTCTAACTTGAGAGGCATTAAAATTATAGTTCAGGTAAAAAGGGGGAATACTTAAGTTGAAAACCTGAGGGGACGTCTTCCCCCTTACGTTCACTTTCGACTATACGATTGGGTAATGATACAAGTGTAATAGGCAATAACAAACGTTTTAGAGCCCAAATATACAGATCACTGCAGACACGTGTTTCGGGGTTTCAAGGAACCCTTTTTTCAACGCAAAATAGTGGGATTGTGGATATAAGGACATTACTGGATGTCTTTACGGACCATTCATTAATTACGTATGGGTCCCGTGGGGGTGGGGGTGGAAATATGTCTGCATACTTTGGGGGAGAGAGGGGTTCAAACGCATTCTTAAGCAGTAGTTTCCAAGCCGATGTTTCATTTGCGTCTGGAAAATAAAAACGTATTAGGATGACTTTTTTATTTGTTTTACGAAAAATTAATTATGTAAAACATAATAAAAGAATTGCACTACGTATGGCATGTTTTATTTTAAACTACTATCGCATCACATACAAAAAAATGTCGAAAACACATTCAGTCTAGATTCCAACATTTAGTAAATATTTCTTCACGCAAAAAGGTTTAATTTGATAATAGTGAATTAAATTTCGATTCCAGTGATATTAGATTAGTTATTTCATTATTTCTAAAAACGAAATGGAATCTTACGTAAGAATAGGGGGGAGGGGTTTAAAAAATCTTACGTACCCTTACATGGGGGGAAGGGGGTCAAAAATGGCCAAAATCATCCATATGTAACAAAGGAATGGCCCCTTATATGTAAAAGCTTACTATTTTGTTGAAAAAAGGGTACCTTAAAACTCCAAAACACGTTTCTGCAGTACTCTGTATATTTGGGATACAAAACGTTTGTTATTTCATGTTACTTCTCGGCACAAAGGTACTTAGTTATTTCTTAATAAAACAAGTGGTTAACTTCTCGTGTAATTCATTCCTATGGGTGCAAATAAGAGGGGAGGAGGGGGGGGGGAGTTTTGACGTAAACTGCGGGATTGTAATTTTTAGGGGATTTTGTCTCTTTTGGGGGTATTGCTCTTGGGGGAAGAGCTTCATAGGTGGTGCTATTTGCTCTTGAAATGGATAGATTTGGAATGATTTTTAAAATCGAATGATTGCTTTTCTCTTGCTTTATTCGAATGGGGTAATAGTTGAATGTTTGGCTTCGAATTTTTGATAATTGAGAGATTCCTTAATAATCGTACGATATTTTTAGAACGAAAATTGTTAATTATCATATGAGCAAATTTACGGAGGGGCATGTGTTGTGTGAGTGGCGGATACAATGGAGGGTCGTGGGGGTCCTAACCCCCCCCTGAACTCTCGAGAATAGTATCCGTACACATTGTGTTCAAATAATTTATGCATAAAATGCAAACTATGACAGTATTTTATCTTTTCAATACATCAATTATTTTTCAAAGAAAATATTTGAACTACTATGTACTTTGTTTCATTGCTTATGAAATTAATTTGCAACGTTTATCCCCAATTATGTGCCTTATTCCTGACCGATTTGGGGCTTTTTATTGACCCCCAAAAAAGTTTCAGAATTTTTTCGTACTTAAAACGGGAATTTCGTTCATGGGGGAGGGCTTTCTTCAGCATGACCCCCACCCCCCTTCAAATGGTTTTCTGTATCCGCCCCTGGTGTGATTCGGTGGTGAAATCTTGAAGCAAAGGATAGAGAAACGCTTTCCATACTGTTTTGAACTTGACAGTTATTAAGATTAAATACATACGTCTGTACAATTTTTATTAAAAAGTGAGGGATAATGATAATATGGGCAAGTCGTTGGGCGACACTAGCATGTTTAAACTTGAGAGTTGTTAAACTTAAAAATATATTAAACCGGTATCAAGGGCTTCTATATAGGGGGGGGGGCAAAGTGGGGGCTCAAGCCCCCTCCCCCTTCTTTGAAATTAGGACATCCTTGCTTTTAGTACTTTTTTTTTTTTTGCAAAAATGTAAAATCATTTCTTCTCCAGCAATTAATCAATAAGTTATTAAAAATGTCAAATTTTAATAACTCTAATCTGTACTGAAATCGGTTTCTATGGAGAAAATATCCTATTAAACCAATGAGAAAATATCTGAGCCCCCCCCCCCTTAAAATTTTGCATATGGGCGCCCTTGACCGGTATGGTACAAACCGTGTAATTGAAAATTTAATGTAGTCTTAGCCCTTTTTCGGATTATCGTTTCTTGGGAGAGGGGGGATTGTCATAAAAAGCTCGCACAGGGGACGGACGGACACCCCTGTCATTCTATAAGGTTTTAGAATCAAATAATTGCTTCTCAAATGTGTCACCCCTGTCATTCTATAAAGTTATTGAATCAAATATTTGCTTCTGCTTTTTTTCTAATGGGGTTACTCAGAGAGCACACTTTGTTGAGTAAACGTTTTAAAGCGATTGTTAACGCTGTGACAGCCATGTAAAACGTTTATGAAATGTTTTAACGCAAGGTGTTTATAATTCAGTGGTGCCCCCCCCCATGACGATGACACTCATCCCTCAAATGCGACGTTGAACCCCCTAAAATAAATTAAAGCCCACTTAAGTTACCCTCTCCTCTTCAAAACTTCAATGGTGCGGTCTGCGCCATTTACCCCCCTCCCCCGCGCTCTCTCTTGTATAATATATTGTTTGTTGTGGAATGCTCGGTTATCGAGCATCTCGGATGATTTGAAAACCGAATACGTAATTTGCTTTTTAAGGAAACTTGACAATCAATTTCAACCTATTTGAGGACCAGCGCACGGAAAATGAAACGTAGCTACGTAACCTTAAGTTCCGAAATGGACCGTTGCGAGCCTAAGCATTTTCAGCAGTTTTGCCTCAACTTTACAAAAAAAAAAAAAAAAAAAAAACACAAAATCAGCACATTAATTGACTGAAAATTTTTAAGTTGAGTAAATAATATACTAATCAACATTTACGAAACTATAAGGAATATGACATAAACAGAAGCGAGTAAAACAAGCAAAATACTTAAATTTAACTACCCACGCGAAAATAAATGCTACACACACAAGAAGTCACAAATATCTTGCGTATGGAATTTCAAAAAAAAGAAAAACAATCTGTATAAAATGTAATTTTTATTTAAAAATTGGGCCGAAGAGTGGAAGCTAAAATTAATCCCACACGACAAACTTCAATATTTCTTTTTAATGCACTCAGAAACATTTCAACTTCACTCCCAACACTTTTACTGTTATTGCATATTCCTAAAGTCGACGAATGAAAAAGAAAAATAAAAAAGAGCGGATCAAGAAAGAAAAAAAATAATCATGAACTTCAAGTCACACTTGTACACTTTTCAATGCGTCGGGAATCCCAATCCTCTGGAAAACGCAATCAGAAATATTTTACCCTCCCTCCTCATGTATTAATCAGATAAATATACTCAACTGCTCTCAACAAGAACATCAAAAAAAAAAAAAAAAAAGCAAAGCTATAAACTAGGAAAAAATAAGTACTTTTGCGCAGACCAACTATTCCCCTACTTGTTTACATTATTAACTTCGTGTTTGAGAGTCCGAACGGTCCGAAACCACAATTCGAAATAATCACGTGATAACTGAAAATCATTAGTTTAAATGCATAACCGTTCGAATAAATCACTCAGTCGCCCAAATGCCGAGCTCCTAGTTTCTGACAAGCTAACAGGGAATCTAGTCGAACCTGCATCCTCCAAGGATTGCGACCCCAAAATGAAGACTAAAATCTATCGAATCGACCCCCTAAAACAAGCTTGCATTTCGAACTTTACCGGAGGGTAAGGGGACAAAGGAGTATCTGCTAATTTTATCGGAAAACAACGAAAAACTAAACCCACTTAAATGTAAAAACTAGAATTTTTCATGGAATTTGGGGGGAGTGATATTGATTCCCCTTCTAAAAGGGGGGTGTCAATACCCCCCCTCAACTTAACCTAAAACTTCTAAAAGCCAGGACGGTTCACCCCTTATTATACCCCTAAATGGTAGGCTAAATGTCACATTCCCTTCTCGAGCGCACCCCTGCCAAAACAACTCGGGAATTCAACTGAAGTCCACCTCCCCTTTTTCGCAGGGCGATGGCGCACCATCTCAAATGTTGCGGAGCATCCGTCTAGAAAGAGCTCCCCCCCCCCTCCCGAAATGAGATTAAAAAAAAAAAAAACTCTAAAAAAACCGCTTCTAAAAATTTCGGTTTCGCAGGCTGCGCCATGGATCCCCTCCCCCCTTTCGAAAATGAGATTAAAAAAACCTTCTCAAAAAACCGGCTCTAAAAATTTTAGTTGCACAGGCTGCGCCATGCCCTACCACCTTTTAGTGGGCACCCCCGTAGCAGTCAACTCAATTTTGGAAAAGCTCAGAGAATGAGCTACTCGAGTACTCGATTCAAACGTCTCGAGATCTCGATTTGAAACATCTCGAGATCTCGATTTAAAACATCTCGAGATCTCGATTCAAAAGATCTCGAGAAGTCAGTCGCTCGAGTACTCGATTCAAAAGATCTCGAGAAGTCAATCGCTCGAGTACTCGATTCAAAAGATCTCGAGAAGTCAATCGCTCGAGTACTCGATTTCAAAGATCTCGAGAAGTCAATCGCTCGAGTACTCGATTCGGAAGATCTCGAGAAGTCAATCACTCGAGTTCTCGATTTCAAAAGATCTCGATTATCAATCACTCGAGTGATCGACTTAAAAAGATCTCGATTATCAATCACTCGATTATCAGAAGTACTCGATTCCCGAGATCTCGATTATGCCCATCACTAAACTTTGCCGGTTGACCTTTTCTTACCTTGTTTTCGGTCCCATTCTTTTCTTTAAAGCATTTTATCCAGCACTTTACTATAGAATGGAATAAATTAACTAATTTAGAGACATTTCAAACCAATGTACTGCTACTGTGAGGAAAAAATTCAAATTTTGATTGGTGTTTGTGGTTTTTTACGAATACCAGCCATTTTAAAGTAAGCATAATATTAAGGAATAAATAAACAAAACAATGAAGCCAAATGACTTTTAAGGGTCAACCCAGTGCAAAAATAATAATAAAACGACAGATAGGTAATTTTAATCATGAATTCGAAAATAATTGAGTGTACGATGACTTTTGCGGTGTATTATTTCTCTGTCTCTTCGTTTTTTGGCCTATTTTAAAAAGAAGATACGTCAATATTTTGAAAAAAAAAAAAAAAAAACTACAAGGTTTTATTTAGAATGACATAGAAATGATGTGAAAAAATATTGGACTTCATATTTGAGTTCAGTTCCGCGTTATTTTGGTTTTGCTAAAAAATTTCAAAGTGTACGAACACTTTTGGGAGCCACTGTATATATTCGATATATTTCGCATTTAAAGTAGAATTCGGATTTGCCAAGTCTCACAGTTCAACCCCTTGTTGTATTATGATCCAGCATGTGAGTCGCCGCAGGAACCGAATCTAGTCACCGTAGATGTTAATATAATGCCAAAGTATTGAAACATTACTAATAAAGAATTTTTAGAAAACAATATTTAATAGTAGTAACAAAGGCGGGAACTATGTCAATTTTAACGCTTAGTCCCCCTCCTGTAACCTTACCCTCTCCAACCCACTCTATTCCAATTCTGAGCCGGGCCCCTTCACAGGCCGGGCCCTGTTTTTCGACTTGGCTGACGTACCCTCTCGACTACCCAGAATGTATTCCCTACTAATAATGGATGCTTTTTATGGCAAAAAATCAATTTTAAAGTGTAGTAATATGTCGATTATATGCAGTTATTTAGTGGTTGATTAAGAACAGTTGTGAATTAACCGCACTGGTCAATTACTGGCAAAAATAGGTTTTTCTGAATAAAAGTTCCATCATATTTTATCTTAAGAAATATGTTTTTGGAATCACTTTGATTTTGAGGAAAAAAGCTTCAAAAGAAACATAAATTAATTAATTGTCAGTTTTGGTCGCTGATAACATTTTTAGGCATTTAGACAGCTAGTGGTTGACCACGCCTTTATCCCAACATGAATGGTTTGTTATTAAATGACTAGCTATACCCGCACATCAGTGCTCTTGCTCTATAAAAAAAAAAAAAAAAAAAAACCGCTTATTTTAGCGTACGTAATTTTTTTCCACTCCAAAATAAAAAACGAAGATTCTGTTTCGCTATTTAAATATGCACACCTAATAATTTTACCTAAACTCCAAGCGCATACAATGAAGTAAATAAAAATCCTGATATAGTGATGACAACTGCCCGTCAAAACTCCCTCTTACAAAGAAAAAAAAATCAACCAATTTAAATGCGATTTAATATCATTCAAAACCACCGTAGCTAAGCGTTTAAAGTTAAATAATACAATAATAACTTGTAACCGTCCAATCTGATAGAAATTGCCAACAGAAAAAGCAATGAATAAAAAATATTACCAACTTTAAATTTATCTTCTAAAAATATAAAAATTAAAAAAATAATAAAAAAAATAAACATTACATTTATACATGCAAAGCAAGCAGACGATAGTACTTAATTCGAGCGAATGCAGTTGGTTGGACACGCAGCAAAGGATCACGTGGCTCGCTATCTACCAATCACAGAGACAATAGATTTTGACAAACGTCAGGCATAGCCCAAAGTGACGACAATAAACAATCTTATTTGTTAAATCAATATTAAGTGAAAAAACCCTTACTCAAAGAAGAATTCAATTGAAATACTTAAAACCCGTGCTCCTCGCAAAGAAAAAAGGAATTTAATTGAAGTATGTGTTAAAGTCACAACCACTTTCCCTCCTCCCTGATAAAAAAATATTTATTACTAGTGGTACCCGCACGGCTTTGCCCGTAGTTGAAAATTAAGAGGTCATTCGGTTCGCCTGTATATTTACAAATAATGGATGACGAATTTCTCGCCAATAGGGAAGTTGCAACCTATTAAATGTTCATATTTTGACTATTGGATATTGTTAATTGAACCTCAAAACTAAAAAATTCACCATCGCCGAATTTTATAACACCGTGATTGATTTTTAATGAATTTAAAAAAATCCACGCGTAAAAGTGCGCTCTTCTGAAACGTCACGAGCTTACGTCACAGGGCACTAATGGGCTGCCTTCCGCCGAAGATTCCTTCTTTTCGTACGGACATCTTGAGCGCACTGATATTTTTATTTTTTAGGAATTCAATAATCCTTTTGAACACACTATGGAGGCCGGATTCGTTAAAGCACACTCTAAATAATCTTCCTCAAGTAACATCAATGATGATATTCGAATATTTCCGAGAGGATGAGAGATTTAATGTTCCAGAAACGCGAGGAGTTAATTGCGAGCAGATATGACTTTTACGTTTTGTCTTCGAAGCCAACTGCATTCCCTTCGGCTTCTCCCTTATCGGAAGAGCGCATGACGTCACTTCCTATGCCATTTGACGTCACAAGCGCTTGAACTTTAAATTAATTTTAAAAAAAACTACTTATCGTATCGCAAAAATTTTTTCACCTATGATGTTCATACATGTTACTCTATCATATAAAAATAAAATTGAAAAATCGAAAACTTCCCTATTGGCTATGTTCATTCGCTCTCACAGTCGACATCATGATAATTTCGTAATTTACTAGTCCATCTTATGATAATTTTGCTCCGGAAAATGTTCTTAAAATTGAAATAGAAAAAGAACAAAATCGAATTTTTGAAAAATTGCTTCGAGGTGCACTCCCCCATGCTACAAACTAACTTTGTGCGAAATTTCATAAAAATCGGCCGAAGGGTCTAGGCGCTATGCGCGTCACAGAGATCCTGAAAGACAGAGATCCGAACAGACAGAACCACATCGAAATTTTGAAAAATCGCTTAGAGGTGCACACCCCATGATACAAACAAACTTTGCGAAAAATTTCATGAAAATCGGCCGAACGGTCTAGGCGCTATGCGCGTCACAGAGATCCTGACAGACAGAGATCCGGACAGAGGACATTCAGCTTTTTTATTAGTAAAAAGATATAGATAAAGATTTCATGAAAATCGGCCGAACGGTCTAGGCGCTATGCGTGTCACAGGGATCCTGACAGACAGAGATCCGGACAGAGGACATTCAGCTTTATTATTAGTAAAAAGATAAAGATAAAGATAAAGATTTCATGAAAATCGGCCGAACGGTCTAGGCGCTATGCGTGTCACAGGGATCCTGACAGACAGAGATCCGGACAGAGGAAATTCAGCTTTATTATTAGTAAAGATAAAGAAGATAAAGATAAAGATAAAGAAAAGAAAATACATTTCCCTATTAAATATCGATCAGCTAAAAACCGTGCATGTATTCCTACCAAAAAGAAACGCGACTTTTATTCAATCATTGAAGAAAAATGCCTTTTCATTGAACTTCCAATTTTGGTGTAGGACAATTCCATGAAAAATACCAACCAAAGCAAAATTTATTTTTTCACAAATTTACTTTACACATTATACTGTATTAAGTAATGTTATATGAGTCAAATTAATAAACTTAGTTTTTTAATTAAACAGTATATGGTCACTTTTATTATAGTGAATGGAAATTAAAAATTCTTGTTATTCCTTCCAAAACATAAACTTTAATCATTTTTACCCAATGCATGATTTTTTTTTTCAAATTAACTGCGTCTTACTGTTACTTTTCTTAATTACAAGTATTCATCAGTTAAAAATTGAATTAATACATAATTCTCAGGAATTTTGTTTTGTACGAAGAAGTCCAAATGCTTGGTTTACGGAAACGTCATTTCGTCACGAAATAAAAAATAGTATAAATATTGGAAGAAAGAAAACAATAAAAAATATATTTCTTCTATTTTCTTTTCATATTTTGATTGTTAACCATGAAGTGCAGCAAACAAATGCCATTAAAAAAATAATTTCACTGCAATCACTTAATTTTTTTTTGTATTTCATTAAAAATGTCATTCTGTCACGCGTGGATTTTCCCTGAACTAAAAGACATTATTTGTCTGTTATAATTAACGTAAAAGGGCTGTGGAACGCTATTAAATAAAATGCTTTGAAAAATTAAAAACTAAAACAAGGAAAAAGCAACAAACGAAGGAGCTACAAGACGTAACCAAGGCAACAAAATAAAACGTGAATATCTTAAATGGAGGGGAGATTTTCGAACTCGAATTAAAATGCTTTTTAACTGTTTTTTTTAAATTGAGATAGAAGCTTTGATCTTCGACTTTAGGTCAGATTAGGCTTGGATTTAGTAAATGATTTGAATGAAAAACTGAAATAAACTAATTTCACTTTGCCCCATCCATTTTGCCCCGCATGCACTTGACTCATTGTGAAAAATATGAAAAATACAAATCAGCTAAATATTAACTAAATGATTTTTGTACTGAATATTAAAAGGTCCCAATTAATGTTTAAAATGTTAATAGCAAGAACCATACCATTTGATAATATCAAAATCATTTTTTTTACAACAAAACACAGTAAAACTTGTGTATAACGATACTGTCTGTACACTGTAAAAACGATTCAGAAACGTTCCTGGAAAATAATAGGCAGCTGATGTGCCTAATTTCTTCCAGTAACATATCTTGGAAAAACCAGGAACGTTTTCCGCTGAAAGTCAGTAACCTTTCTGAAAATAACCTTGAAACTTTCTGAAGAAGTGTCAAATCTCCCCTGTTAAAGTCAGTCATGTCTCTAGAACCTTCTAGGCATATTAAGTAGGTTTAGTGTAATTAACTAGAACCTTCCTGATTTACCAAGAAGGCTCCATAAAAATCACAGCGACCACAGCTATGCAAGAGGGAACCAAGCATAGCTCGTGCCTGCAATTCCTGCCTTGCAAAGCTGTAGCTATCCATTGACTTCTTTGCTCTCATCGGGAGCTTAGTCAACCTAGGCCGATACACTTAATAAACACGCTCATTAAATCTTTAAACTGGTTGCTAAAAATATTTTCCACAACAGTAAAAAGTCGATTCAGGAAACTTTTTTGTGAAGATACTTGTTTTTACGGGGAAATAGGTGAAAACGTGTGAAATCCCGAGACGTTCCACAGAAATAACCAGTAACGTTTCGGAATTTTTTTACAGTGTAACGATAACCTGTCTATAACAATATATTTTTTTTTGGCCAAAGCAAAATGTCAGCATGAATAATCAAACTGTCTATAACGATAACTGTCTATTAAGATATTTTTTTTAGGTCCCAACAGTAGTTGTAGACAGGTTTTATTGTAGTACAATTTGAGTACCAATTTTTGAAAATTGCTTGTATTATCATATGCTTTGATTTTCAGAGGTAATTTTTTCTTGACTGGAACAGACTACATATATTGCTACATAGTTAAAATATTACTAGGTAAGTGGCACTAAAAGCGGAGTAAATATTTCACCATTTCACTTTGCCCCATATTCTGCTACGTAATTATTCTTCCTTACATTTTACAGCTCCAGTGGTCTATTTCTGGCACACATCACCCTATCTGCTTTTGGGTCAAGTTCATGCGGAAACATAAAATTTGCTTTAATTTCACACAAAACGATGTATATCCTACAGTTATTTAAATTTACAGCCACATTTATAAGTAAAATTGTTAAAAATAACATCCGTCCTTCAGTTTGGTTCACCAGTGTATACGTACACATACATAGTTAAAAGTTTTAGAAAGTTAAATTGAGAAAATATTTTTTTCATTTCAGAAATTGGTGTGCGACCAGAACCGTTAGAGACATGGTACCATGCGTCAAAAGTGCAGCAATACTGTTGCTCAGTGGAATTTTGATATTTGGTATGATGGCTAAAGTTAATGCTAAAGTTTTGGGATCGGCTGACAAAGCACTTTACGCAAATGACATGGAAGTAAGTAAATTGTATTCTTAGAGCATAATTTCATCTTCTGACACAAGCAATACTTTCTATATGATTCAATCAAAGTGTAAATTGGTAAACAAAGTAGGTTCTTTATCTGATGCTAACATCCAAAATATAACTTATCAGTCCTGCAAGATTAGGCTTTAACAAGACTGTGCTCTTTTGACGTAAAGATAATTGAAGGTTGGGCCCATTATTTTATTCAATTTTGAAGATCAATAGGGCAATATAATCACAAGTTTTTCGATTCAGTGTCAACTAAATTTTCCAAAATATTTAGCGTATGAAAAAAGCACAAGTGGGAAAAGAAAAATTCAATAAAGGACCATGTTGTAATACTATAATTAAAAATATTATCCCATGGTAATAGAATACTAATTTTTTTATAAGACTTTCTTCAGTTAGGGTCATTCCATAGAAATGTCAACCTCAGCTCAGAAATTTCTTTTTCCACAAAGCCCTAATTGGGACGCATCATTTCACTCAGCATACTTTTTAGTACATAAATCCAATAACAGTTCGCGAAAATTTCATTCGGTGTTTTTCTTCTGGCTCTAAGCGTGCGAGGTTGTAGAAAAGGCTTAGCATACGCAAAAACGAGCGTCTAAGTTTTCTTACGTAATGTAAAAATATTTGCTATTTTTTGAAAGAACTATGTTTATTCTAAAAGATTAGATGTTGGCCCGATAAAATTGACTGTTCTTTTTGCATACATTATAAAATAAGTATTTTAATTAGTTTGATCATCCACTGAAGATATTTACGTAACGTTAGTCACGAAAATGTACTATTTTCTGTTTAAAAACTAAACCAGATGATTGAACCAAATAGCACTTTTCATTTTCTTACATCTTTGTCATATCTACTTAAAAAATGCAAAACATTTATAATTTTTATTGACATAAAAAAATTAGTGTGACTAACGTAACATTTGAGCTGTGACTACGTAACAGTTTGCATGTGACTAACGTAACATTTTAAAAATGACTGCTAAAATTTAAAACTTATTGAATTTATTGTACATTTTCATGAACTATTTTGAATAACTAGGCATTCTATATTGATTTAAAATATTTAGGGTGAAAAATACCAGTAATATTACATTGTAGACTTTCATTGTACTAAGAAAAATACTTTTTTAAAGGTCTTTAAAAAGATACTTCCAATTTAAAGAATTATTATTTTAAAAAAAAAGGTGAGTAAAGCAAAATGAGTACTCTGCTGAATGTGCATTGAACAGAAAAATTCAAGCTAAAGATTTAAGAAAATAGAAAGACAGTTTTAACATAAAAACGTCTCTATTTTTTAGGAAATATCTCCTTAGTACAACCCCTGAAAATGTTTTTAAAACATACAATTAACTTACTATTCAGTACAGTAACTGATTAAGCAACTGTTCTAAAGATAATACAGAAGATTCCATCTCTGGGGTTCTGAACACTCATGGGACCGAGCAAAAGTCTTCAGATTATAGGGGTGTTCATTATAGAGGGAGACGGAATATGTACTCCGCGGGACCATTAAAATGTGTTCAGAATATCGGGGGGCTCATTTTAGAGAGTGTTCAGTTAGAGGGAGTCTACTAGATTTCTTGATTAAAAAAAAGGGGAGGGGAGAAAGTAAATAAGCAAATAAATAAACAAATAATGAATAAAAAATAATAAAAATGATAAAAAAAATGAAAATAAATAAATAAATAAATAGATGAAACTAATAATTATAAAATAAAATAAGGGTAAAAGTTATAAAACAAAATAGTTATAAACATAATAAAATAAAATGAAAGGAAATAAAGCCATTTATATGACTTTATTTATGGTTATAAAAGAACGAAAGACGGGGAGAGAGCGTGAGAAAAAGAAGTGATTTATTTTTAAAAAAAATTCTCTTATTTTCAAGGTACTATAGAATTGCAGCATTTTAAGTCATTCGGAACGAACTATTGCAGATAAAACCAGGTTCGAGATGCCGGAAAAGATATTTACAGCTCATATTCTTTTACTCTTACCCGGAAAACACCATTAAAAAATAAAAGTAATGACAGTACTATTTTTACTCTGATAAAATTTGACTACTAGATCCACGTGATTTCGACCAAAGAATGTCTTTCAGAAATCTGAGACGCAGATTAAAAACGCAAAAATAGTCTGCAAGATGAACCGACATTAGATTAATCATAAAATCTAAATCAGCAAAATGCTTAAAAATAAGAATCTTCAGAGAAAACTATAAGAACATGTTACCAGTAGTTAAATATCCCTCCTCATTCCACTCGCAAAAACGTAAGATTATTTAAATTAAATTTTTTTTCTCGCCCCTACTGAGAAACAGTCTGCAGACTTTTTCAAGAATCTGCGACATGCATTGCAGCATCACACTATTTCTGCTACCGGAAACATGAACTATAAATTTCATGGCACATTTAGTGAATTCAGAAATAATTAAAAAGACTCGGATTAAGTAAGAATGTTGCCATTCAATAAGTTTTATGCCGATCGGCAGCACTGTTCTTGTTTGAACCCAACCCTCTTAGTAATTTAAATATTTTTTTTTCAAACTGCAGCAGCTGAAATAATAATGATAAAACCTTTAAAGTGAATTGTTCACATGGCTTGAAGTTGTTTTGACACTTTGGGTAACATTGAAACACGTGAGAAATGAAAGTAAAAGAAAAATACCCAACCCTCTTAGTAATTTTAAGCTTTCTTACTTATTGGTGAGCAGCATTGATCAGCTAGGCAGAAATCAAATTCCTATCATCAAGTTTAAATTTTGAATTGCAAGAATGTGCAAATTTGCAATTCAAAGTTTATTGAAAATTCGTGCTATAAAACATCGATTTTTGTTTTAGCTCTCTCATATAATGGTGACCGTCATTGGGCAACTAGGCAGAAAGCAAATTATTGCAATCAAATTTAGAATTTAAACTGCAAACATTCGCAAATTTGCAATTCAAATTTTATTGCAAATTCGTGCTATAAAAACGCTGTTTTTTTTCATTTACAGCCAGTGTTAACTTTGAATAAAATTTCTCCATTTACAACTGCCCGACTTATATTGGCATAAAACTGATTTTTTAAATAGAGAATAATTAGTGTTGTGTAGTTGAAGAAAGGGGAGGGGAGGGGGAGAAGGTTCATACGCGGGGGAAGCTTTTTCCAGAAATATGTAGTTTGTATTGAAAATATAATGTAAAATGGTTTCAAAGGTTTCAAATTACTTTTGTTTTCGCGCCCCTTCAAACTCCAAGGTGAGTTTCCCCAAATATTTTTTTTTCAAACTGCAGCAGCTGAAATAATTATGATAAAACCTTTAAAGTGAATTGTTCACATGGCTTGAAGTTGTTTTGACACTTTGGGTAACATTGAAACACGTGAGAAATGAAAGTAAAAGAAAAATACTTTAATAAAAGTAGTGCTACTATAACAATAAAATTTTTAAACAGTTAAAATCTCCCAATTTTCGTTTCATAAAATCAAAAGACTTTCAATATTTACTATATTGCAAGAAATATCATAGTATGAGAGAGAAGAGAGATTTTATTATTATCAAATCAGTATTCTGGAGTAAAGTATAGTGCTGCCAACTTGTATTTAAAGAAAGAAGAAAAAAAAATTCTAGCTTAACTAGCAGAATGAAGTGTATGGTTTTACAGTTGCTTTCGAAGTATTTTGCTGCCGTGTGCAGGGGGGGGGGGTAAAGAGCAGTATCGACAGAAATGAGCTTTTTTAGATATTTGAAGAAACACGTTTTGGATTCAATAGAAACAGTAGGGTAATTATGAATTTGACGCTTTTTTTCCTTGCTTTATTTTCATCGGAAATCGAAGATGCAAGGTTGTACAACAAAGCTAAAATACATTAGATGACAAAAGTGCAAAAAGAAACAAGAAAAAATGAAAAATTTGCAGATACTGTCCTGTACCTTCCCAAGGCAGTACTGAGTTTTTCAGGCTCTTTTGAAGTCTTTTTCTGCCGTTGGAAAGTAAAGGGCAGCATCTGCAGAAAGGAGGTTCTTTTTTAGGTAATTGTTAAAAAAAAAAAACGGAAACGCGTTTTGGGTTATATACCAACAAAGGGAAATGTTGGAATTTGACACTTTTTTCGTGCTTTATTTCAGCGAAACTGAAGTAAGCCAGTTGTACAATAAAGATCAAGTACAATAGATAATAATTAAAAAAAAATTAAAAAACCAGATACAACCCTTTTTGGATTTACCGGTTTGGTATGGGTCTCTGGAAAATTTATTTAAGTAAAATACAATTTCTTTTTGCAATGAGCAATTTGAGTTCCTACAGGGTACATCTAAACAAAAACACCTCTAAAACATATGATATATGACATGGATTGATACATAACATATAGTATTATACATAACAAAAAACAACGTAATACAGGCACCACTTTTAATTATTAACTGAAAGAAGACATATAAATAAAATACAACATATTTAATTCTTACTATTTCTGCACAATAGACAATTAAATAATTTTTCTATGAAAACCTTAAATACATGTCATGCTACAATACTGCCATGGGCAGGTAAATGGCAGTAACTGCAAAATTTCCTTTTTTTTTTTTTTGTCATCCATTGTAAGTTAGCTGTGTTGTACAAGACTGCTTACTTGGTTTTCGCTGAAAAAGGCGGAGTAAAAACGTCTAATTCAAACATTTCCCTTATGTTAGTATTGGATCCAAAACACGTTTCTTCAAATATCTCGAAAACTCATTTCTACAGATACTGCCTCTTTCTTTCCCACGGCATATTAACACTTAAATCTCTAAAGTCACCTAAATCTCTTAACTTTATTTCGCTAGCAGGTGGGAGGAGACGGAGATACTCCTGTCGACAACGCAGTCCTGAACTACCTGTTCGCCCGACAGATGAACAGGATGCGGAACCGCGGTGGCGACTATGCGGCTGAACTTCTCAGGAAAAGATCGTCCTACTGGAAACAATGCGCCTTCAACGCTGTTTCCTGCTTTGGGTAGGAAAGAGAATCGAACCTACTCTGGCGGTAATTAGAGAACGATGAAGTTAGAAATAGAAACCCCCTCTCTTACTTTTGCTGTTCGTTGAGGACTTCATCTTTTTTTCAGATTATATGTCCAGCTAAATTAAAACTAAGTGATAAAATAATTTATCAAATAAATGATAAATGATGAAACAATTGATGAAATAAATAATAATTGATAAAATATCAAATTTATCAAATAAATTACAAATGATAAAATAATTGATGAAATAAATAAAAATTGAAAAAATAATTGATGAAATAAATAATAATTGAAAAAATAATTGATGAAATAAATTATAAATTATAAAATAATTGATGAACACAAATAATAATTGAAAAAATAATCGATAAAGTAAATGATAAAGGATAAAATAATTGATGAAAATAACTAATAAATAAAAAAAAAATGATGAAAAAAGTGATAAATGATTAAATAAAGATGAAATAAATAATAAATAATAAAACAGTTAATGCAATAAATGATAAAATAGTTTATAAAATAAATAATAAATGATAGACTGATTAATGAAATAAATTGTTTGAAATAACATTTCAAAGAAATCAGATTAGTTACATACTTGCAGAGAAAAAAAGAGAGCAGTTTTGATAAAGTATGATATCAATATTGTTGTTTGTCATTAGTGAGAAGCAATCTTTGACTCTGAAAATTGCTGCTTGTCAAAACTACATTCTTTTTATTTATGTATTTCATATTTAATATCTTGTAAAAAAATAAAATGTATGAAAGTAAGAGATGAAAATTATTTGAGAAAACATTTGAAAGAAATCCGCTTAACTTAATTACATTGTTGCAGAGTTGAAATCAGTTTTGATCTCGCATCAATATTCTTATTGTGTGAGAAGCAGTCTTCTCCTCTTTAACTTTACTGTTTGTTCTGGATTTACTTGTTTATTTGTTTTTACTTTTTATTAAAATTAATTAAGTAAAAGAACTGATAGTCTAAAATAAAAGTTGTTTGAGATAAAATTTCAAAGAAATCAACCTCACTGAGTTAAACTGCTGAAGAGAAAAAAAGAAACAGTTTTGATCTCGTACCAATATTGTTATTTGTTCTCTGTTATGTGTGAGCATCAATCTTCTCCTCTTTAACTTTGCTGTTCCTTCAAAATTGCATTTCCTAAACCTTTTTCATATTTAATATCAAAACAAAAATTAATAAAATTACTGATATTAGTAACGAAAGTTGTTTAAGGGAAAATTTTAAAGGAATAAGCTTCAAATTTCAATGGTGCCCTGCCGCAGAAACAAAATGCAGTTTTGACATCCCATCAACATTGTGACCTGCTCTGTTGGTGTTTGTTCTGTTTTTACTGTTTCTATTACGTTCTGAATTACGAGGAAAAAAAAAGAGAAGAAATTGTTCAAGGAGTGTTATATAATTGTTTCTGAAATACATTTTCAGAAAGTTAGACTGAATTGTTGTTAGTTGATTTAGAGAGAGAGAGAGAGAGAAATTCGTTTTTTATCTTGTATTCATATTAATCACTGCTTCGTGTTATTTCTGCTTCTATCTTTTCCCTTGAGTTTTGTTGTTGAGTTTACTTTACACTTTGAGAAACAGATTGACAATTCGATAAAGTAATGTGATAGTTGTTTGAAATGTATTTTAAAGAGATCAGCCAGAGTTAATTTCAGTGAAACTGATGTGGTGAACAATATTTTTTAGGTTTTGTATTTAGTTACTGACTTATTTTTGCAACTGGTAAACAACTAAGTTTAAGTTCATTATGAAGTTCGCTAAAAAAATAAATATTCCTTGTATTATTTATCGAAGTATTAAAAACATATAGAAAAATAAATAAAGGTCTCCCAAACCCGTTTTGAAAGAAAAAAAAAATCATTGATTTTTTTTCAATATTGATAAATGAGTATTTTTCTTAGTTTTTAAATCTTTCAATCGAATATAACATCCTAAATTACTGGAAAACATAAGTATTCTAGAGCTATGTAATTTATGCATAAATTGTGTGATCCATTTTAAGCTAAGTACATGTACATATTTTAAGCTAAGTACCAATCAGAAAAGTAAATATTTTCAATGATTTATTGTGTTAGTGGTACAAAATCGTGATTGTACTCGAATACTTCTTCCCAAGCGTTTACATGAATGTAAAATACAATGTCCAAGATAAAATATGCAGATACCTGCTGAAAAATTTAGTTATTTTATTTGAGCATCAATGAATGAAAACATAATGATTATATGTTAAGAGTTCACCAGTGAAAAAAAAAAAAAAAAAAACCGGCATTTTATTTACCGCTAAGGTTTGTGTTTACAAGGAAATTAAAATTAAATTGGCATTAACTGCTTTCAAATAAATGTTTGCTTTTAGTATTGAACATACATTTTCTACTAAATAGTTAAACATATCGCATGGAAATAAAAACATGAAAGACAATCTTATTTTAAGTTATTTATTCATTAAAACATAGTAAGATCTAAAGAAATTGGGAACCTCATTCGTTTTTGACTAAAGTACGCAAATTATTGATGGAAATCATTAGCTTTTGAATGCCCTTTAGTACTTATATTACAATATTTCGCTGTTGTAATAGAAATCAATTCAAAGAAAATGAGATTACAGTTGAATCAACCAATAATAAGAAATAGAGATATTGAAATCAACATGAATTACCATAAGTAATTAAAAAAACAAAAAGAAAAAATTAGGCGTATTTCATTTTCAAACTTTGGGTGCATATCTCGGATTGCTTTAAAATTCATATCGCCCCACGCAAATACTGCTGAATAATGTAAGAATAATTTCCAGCGTACTAGAACAAAATAGAAATACATTGAACCTGGATTAATTTTCAATCAAAAAAGATACATATATAAATACGTAAGCAAGTACATAAGCATACATACGCTTGTATCATGATAAAAGATTCTAAAAGACCTTTGTTCAATGTGAACTAAAATAAAATCTAATTCCGTTATTAGTTTCGATCTTTAAATAAAATTAACACACAATTTGTTATTCATTGTTTTCCTTTTTGAGATTAACTTCGATCAGTTTTCAAGTGATGAGTTTTTGTAAAATATTCGAAGTGAGAAAAACAGTAAGAAATCTGTTTCAAAAAAAGTTAAAATAAATGCGCATAATATTTTATCACTTGAATCAGTTATTACTTGATTATAATAGAAAACATCCATAAGTATTCATAATCAAATACGTATGAGGTTTAAGTATCTTAGAAAATAACAGCAGTTGTTGCTTATTTTATCAATTTCTCAGATCACTAAAATGAAAATTCAGCGCACCGAGTTTTGGTAAACAATAGAATGCCTTTTCAAACAACTTTGACATTACGTACCTATAGATTTATTATTATTTATAATCGAAACGGCAAAAAGTCAATGTATTTATTCCAAAGCTTAATGCAATTCATTGATTTCTGTACGATGCATAATGAATCATTGTACTAAATCTAAATTGATCTTCACTGAAATGGTTTGTCTTATTTCATGACAAAATGTTACGCAAATTTTATTATTAGATGCAAAACTCTTGTTCAGTGTATTATGCTTATAATGTTTGTGAATAAAATAATAGTTTCTTTAAAATCCTGTATTGTATTTCTTGCAGAAATTAAACGATGGTTCAAGTTTCTGAATTTATATTGTTTTATTCATTAAACTTGATGCCTCAATGAGCAACTAGTTACTCCAAACTTTGTAATTAATTTTTATAATTTTCTGTGACTTTTTAAAGGCTCATTTACGTGTGTATAATGATCACAAGAATTACTTATTTTTACATTAAAAATTTCACTATTAAATTTGTACTTAAATTTGTAAAGTCTTATTATTAAGTTCTCGTTTTTTTTAACCCCTTCTCGGTCCGCGATTTTTTTCTCCAATGTTGATCGATCCGTGTGGGCAAAAATGTTGAGAAACTTTTCCCTTGAAGTTACTCGAGTCATTCATGAGCCTCTATTTATATGTTAGTTTTGAAATACGTACTTTGATTACATGCTAGGATCGAAATGTTGCCAAGCTTGACGGCATTTGGCGATTTCTAGCCAAATTTGGTGTCAAATACAAGTCGCCAAAATATGATGCAAACTTGGTGATATCTTTGAGATTTCTCCATAAGGTCACAGGCGAAATGTTAAAAGACGCATTGCAAGCAAAATCAACATAGAGGTAAAGTTGACAGGAATTAGGGTAATTTTGAGAGAAAATTAATGGAATAAAAGTCAAATTTAGTAAGAGTACAACAAATTAACAACATTAAAGCACAAAAATAATAACAATTTTGCAAAATGTGTGTAACAATTGAAATTTGTAGAACAAAAACATTAAACACAAATTCCGGTTTAATCAACAAATCAAATTCGATAAATACAAGCGATCTGAGACAAACGATTGAATTCTACTAAAATGGAAGAAAAGGAATGTCTTGCTATCGGCAATAACAGAACAGGGAATAAATTCAATTACAGTTCAAGAAACAGCTGTAAAACTAAGTTTTCAGAATAAACTACTTAAGAAGTTCTGTTTTAGCAACATGGAGAAAAAGTAACTTATCCAGCCACGCATATTTTAATTCAGTTACCGTGCTTGGGAAGTTTTGTTTGGCAAGACAGGCGTTGTATTTGATGTATGTGGCCATGATAGACTTTCAATAATGTAGAAAGAAAAAAAAACTAGTTGTTGAAAATTAATGTTTAAAATCAACGAATACGAAGTAAATTATCTTTCAATTGAATCATCGTCGAAATTTACTCTTGAGATGTTTGGTGAGTCTAATCCCTACGCATACCTGACTGCGTGAAAAGCACAGAGTTAAGTGTTATTACGTAGTTGGTTCCAGAAGTTCCGAGATAACGGTCACCAGCGATGGCTGAAGCGCGCAGTTAAAGTCAATTCGTTTGAATTTCATTCTGTTATATCTCCCCTCAATGTTTGGATAGTTTATTTTATAATTTGTTGATTAAACGTTTTGAAATTGTGCAATTTTTTATCTGCATGGATACAAGAAACTTGCATCTGTTTGTAATTTGAATTATGCACCTCCTCCATGTAACATGTTGCATTATTAACGTAAAACATCCCTCTGGCTCAAAAGCAAGTAAATATTGTAACAAAACTTTGTAATCACACCTGGCATAAACACAGCTATGTTCTCGGTTTCAGACTATCGGCAAAAGCGCGTCTTTTCCTATGGGGTCGAGTCTGGGTTGAACTGTCCCTGTGGCCCCATTTGCCCGAGTCATTTTGAGCATCTAAAACTGGTAAACTGTAAACGCGGTAGGACGGGGGGCTTCGGGGTGCAATGCAATGCAATGCAATGTTTGGATAGTTTCACCAGCGTCATGCGATTGATTTGCAGTCGGAAATGATTTTGTTATGAGCAAGTCGGAGCTTTTCAGCGATGTGAGAAATGTGGGTTTTCAACACACGCTGTAACATGAACTTATGTCAGCGAGTGGACTTTGAGAGATTTTATAGGACGTTAAGGAAGGGGTACGTGGGTCTACAGCGATGAGATTAAAGATGCGCAAATGGTACTCCCATTTTAAATAACAGTTTCCAATCCCAAATCCCGCATGATATTTAGTGGGATTAAACCCGCGGCATTGAGAGCAAAAAAATTTCCCAAGATTTCCAATCCCGCAAAGATTTTCCGTGCATACGTTTTCCAAATTTTGCCGCTCACAAAACGAATGTTTTCAGAAGCAACATCGGAAGTGTGAATCACCTTCTTCTTAGATACTCATAGAAAAACTTTTTGTCTCATATGATGAACGATGAATTTAAAATTTCAGAACTCAATAAAAATGGAGTATATATTCCTGAAAATGAATTGGTATTCTCATTCAAGGTTTCAGCTTTCATATGTTCAGCAATTGAGAAAATTCGTAAAAATTATAAACTTTTCGAAAACCTTCACTAAAATTTGATAGCTAGAAAATTGCGCTTTAGGAAAAGTAGGTACAGTGTATTACACATTGCAAAACTCGCTGGTAGTAGCCTGAAAACAATGCTGAAACGTTTCCGTAAACTTAAGAAATGCACTCAAAACCTTTAACTTACTAACAGTGTACAATATTTTTCTCCGAAGAAGAAAGCAATGAAAAGCCTGACATTATTTATGCTCTCTAACCTGTAGAAAGTGCCTACCGATATCTTTGCCACAGTGAAATTAACATTATGAATGTGGGTGGTACCTAGAAAATTTTGTTGGATGAATTAGCTGAGCAATCTTCAATATCCGGCACGACTCTAAGAGGGGCAACAGAAATTTGGATGAAACACAGGATGACTCGTACAACAGTGCAGTAGGTTATGCTGCTTAAGTTTTGGAATGTCTCTTTAAAGTGAGAGGTAAAATTACCGAAGTTATCTAAAAACTTTTACTGAGACTGCGACTTGGTGAAACCTATTATCGTTCACCCCCTGCTGTAATGATGAATCAAATGCACTGATATAATGAATGACCAACTAATGAAGCAACAAGGGTTATTCTCAATGCAAAATAAACTGGATACAACAACAATACAGAATCCAATTAGACATTGTTTTTGTCCGACAGGTGCAGTTCTTGAGCAAAAACCAAGCATGACTCCCCCTCCCCCAAATAAAAGAAAAAATAGTTTTTTTGGAGATGTTGAAGTTAATCACAAGAAGAAGAAAGATAATCACAATTACTAAATACTAGTCGCAAAAGCAGAATTAAGAAAGATAAAGCGTTGCATGGAGTACTAAAATCAATTTCAAGTATTTAATTAGTTAACAAATAGACAATCACAACCGATATATTTTAGAGTTTTCTTCCTTTATCTTCCAAACATTGAAATCGTTATAGTCGAGATGTCAAAAGTTGGCGCTTGACTCTTCAGAAGCGTCGATCTTCATGAAGGGGATATAGGCAGAGAAAAATTAAAGAACGGAATTCGCTATGTGGTATTGGTTCTAGAGCTTGAAACGTCACTTTGTAATTAAAGAAATTAGTTAAAGAGGTACAGCATTTCAATTTTGTAAGGTCAAGACATAGGTCTTATTGGACAGGTCATATTCCAAATAAATGGGTGGATCTTGGTTTTACTTCTTTCAGCAACCATTGGTCAGAAACAACAACTCCTCCCATACTTGATTTGACTCGAAAATTGGCGAGAGTAGGGTTGCAATAAAGAATGCAAAGCTTGTCATTTTTACTTTTTCGCCAGCTCAATGTAGCTGCAACTTAAACATTTCAGGTCCAAATAGTCACATGATAAAAATATACTAGGGGTGCTTTTTTATTCATCTCGCCAAAATGTAGCTGAACTGGAAAATACAGCACGCGTGCTTTCTTCCTTCTCTACCTATTTTAAGGAATGGACTCGTTTTCTCAATTGATTGGCAAGGGTCATTTGTTTGCGGTCGAACAAAACCAATCGCGTGAATAAAGGCTTAGAACTACATCTAAAATTTTCTTAAAGAGACTATTATTCCAGTTCTATACAATATGAAAGTTCCAAACAAGTTCCATAATACGCATTAAAATCGTTCTTTTGATAGGTACCAATATTATAAATGTGCGAGTAAGTTTTCAATACAAAAATCGAAAAAGAATAAAAAAAATGGGGTTTTAATTAATATCTTTGGTTATTAAAGGCTACAAGATGAAACCTAACTAAGAACACTCCCGATCAAGTCGCCTTTCGAACATTAAAAAAAAAAAATGTTTCATCCGTGTAAGAGCTACGGTGTCACAGATTGAGAAACAAGCACGTCCAAATTAAAACCCCCTTCCCTTCCGGCTTTGGGGTTAAAAATAAAACATTAAAGTAATTCTTTACAACACTGGTGACCAACCTATAGCCCACGAGCCAGATGCGGCCGTGTAGACGATCCATGTGGCCCGTTGTTGTGTTCAATGTAACAAACTGAATAATATATTCTGGAGCCTTCCAAAACAACAGATAGTCTTCATTCAACATTACAAATGATTGATGCAAATCTGAATCCAAATAGTTAAAGCTTGACTACGGAGAGATGGCGTGTGAACTAGAACCGAAAATGGAACACTTCATTTTGTAATTAGTCAGAATTAGCGAGAACACGCGAGCAGTCAAGTCTAGCATTCTCGCGACAAACCTGTTACAAAATGAAATGTGCCGTCTCAGCTTCGAGTTCGCACGCCATCTCTTCGTGGTCAAGATTTAGAAATTTGTTTCTAAAGTACTGATATAAACTCCGTATCAATATAATAATCATGCAGTATTGATAAGAATTCTTGGTTTGTAATTTTCTTTCCTGTTTTCCTATTTTATCTATTAAAAAGACTTAATATATTTCAAGTTTATGTGTTCTGGTTCGAGAGATTCATTTTAGTATCAGGTACAGGTTTCGGGTAAAGAAAGGTTGGGCACCCTTGCTTTACAAAAATCATTTGAATTAATTTAAAAAATTCAAACACAATACAGATTTTGCAACTGAATTCACATAAAAGAAACTATTTACAAATATTCAGGTATTCATCGCAAAAGGTAATTCTTCCAACCATCGCTAACGTCAGAAAACCATTCCGACAAGACATTTAAACCACTGGATCATGAATTGCAGACGAAAAGAAGAATCTGTATTTACAAGAGATTAGAACTTTGGGTTCAATCAACCAAAAACTGGATTTCTCTTCCAAACCAAAACCTTTGTCTTTACGCACTGAAGTTAATTCCTCGTCGCTCGTGTAGTTTCTTCCATTCTAATAATTTTAAAGATAAGATATAAATAGATACCTTAGTTTTACTCTTAAAAGCTTATGTCTGACGTACAGCGAACAGACAGAAAACATGAAGGTTGTGAAGTGACGTGTGAAGAATACGCTTTTGTGGTAGAAATAAGGAGATAATATTTTAAGGAAATTTCAGAATTTTAAGAATGCAATTTTACATGTGACTAGATTTTTAGCATGGTTATATACAAAGAAAACAATTTATTCTTGATGAATTGGAATCAAATTATAAGGTAAATGTGCCAGATAAGGACAATCTAAGGTACAAGGCCTAATATCTCGAACATTTATGGTTCAATTGGCTCCATACATTTGTTAAATGACTTTAAAAGAATAAGAAAGAAATCATTCCATGTGGAAATTTTAGTTTAAATTATGTTTTTCATCAACTAACGAAAAGTGACGAAATGGCTTTGTCAGGCACATGAGTTCCAATAAGGCTAACTCCTATTAAAAAAAAAAAAAAACCCGCCAAGAAAGTTCATTTAAACTAAAAAGAATTGAAAAATTCTTTATTGTCAATATAAAAACGAATTAAACCACACTTGACTAACTCAAAAACATTAACAAAACTTCCATAATTACTTCAATGAAAAGGAGAAAGATTAATCATCACATTCGAGGTGCTGTTAAGTCGTTATTTTTTGTTTTTTTTGGTCAGTCCTGCACATATGTGCAGCATATGCAACAGTACATCAGTTCCTCCATCCGATCCTTCGGTGTCTTAATATGGACACCGGAGTCCTATTCATGCCAATCATGGCCTTATTGGACTATAAAATGTGCTTCTCTAGGCTTATCAAATCACGGAAAAAATGACGGTATACAGAGACATTTTTCTCTTTAAAATCGACAACTACCTAAATCTGACTTTCTACAGCAATTAACAACTTTTTTTATACTATTAAACTACAGTGAATCATAAAAAAAGAAAACAAAAACTGCAAAATCACATCAGGCAATTTTGACAAGACTTGTAATATTAACTTTTGCTACATCTTTCCAGGCTGGTAAAAAACTGTTTTTTGAAGCGCTTTATCATCTGTTAGGGATTTTTAATAAGGATGATATCTTGATATAATCTTTTTGCAATAATACATCACAAAAAAAGCACTGACTTTATCTGCCTACATGGCCTTACTTGGCGCAGCCACCTTATATTTGCAAAATTTTGAGAAAGACAAATATTTTCTATATCTCAATATTTTTTAACACAGAAAAAAAAAAAAAGAAACGGAAATCAGTTTTAGAATGTAACTCAGATCAAAATATATTCTTTAACACTGAATTTTTTGTGTGAAGAACAACTGATAAGTTGTAGGTATTTAATAAAAACTAATAAACGGAAGATAACGGTTAGTTTTTTTTTAAATTAAATAATGGTTGTTTTTATAAAAATAACAACCATTTCTTGCACGTAATATACTGACAGCCCGGTTATAATATCCAGAGACTGCAGTTTTGTCCTTGATATGGACTCCTCAGTCAGGAATAGTGAATAACCGAGCTAGAGGCAGATGTCATCTCATTGAAGTCGAGAGTGACAGTAAACTGGTAGATATGTAAATTTATCTCACCAGCGAGAGTCCGCAGACATAGTGCGGTTCAACCGTAGAATGGAAATACTTGGGTAGAGAGCGCGGAGCAACCCGTAAGCCGTGCCCAAGATAAAATCACGTGACCTGTGGACGAAATTCTGCCTAGCTGTAACCGGTTCCGACAACCGCATAGGATTTGCATTGTGATGGTTGCGCTCGCTTAGAAAGTTTAACTGTTCTCGTTCTTTAAAGAGCTTTTAAGATTGTACAATCCTTGTTGTACTTTTGAATGTCAAGATAAATGTTCGAAAGACATTGCTGAGCTATTTCGCAGTTACGGGCGACAAATTTACTAGCTTTTCCTATTTAAAAAATTATTTTTAAATGTATCAACAATCGCTGACATTATATATTATTCTCTGTTTGGTTATATAATTAATTGTTCTTGTTTAATTAGCGATTATTTTTGTTTCAATATTGATTTTGATTGTTTAGCTCATTAAAAATCATTGGAGATTAATTCATCTATTGATATTTGTTATTTTTCACGGCGAATAGACTTTAGGCTCCTGGCGAGCAATTTTATCGCCAGGGCTATCGAAAACAAAAGTGTCGTTTCACATTATAACTGTTTTAATGATCATTAACATTCCTTGTTATTCCAATATTGACTTTTAAATGTTTTTAATAAATTTGCAGGAAAAATGTTTCACACAAAGAAATAAAAAATGTTTTTACAAAAAAGCCCTAAATTAAAGGATTGCATGAGTGTTTATGAAAAAAATTAACGAGTTATATAACACAGTATATCTCACTCACTAATAAGTTATGCACGCCCCACTTCTGTAATGTTTATCGATTAAAATTAGACAAGCACTGAACACCATATTTTGCCGAGTACCGAACATTCAATAAAATTCGAACCAAATATTCGGCCGTATACCGAATATTTGCAACAACAAAAAAGTTTTAACTGTCATTTTGGAGTTTTATAGCTATAGAAAATGTTTATCTACTTTGTAAAATGTAATTCCATTTAACATCGTAAACTTATCTACAGAAAGTACACTTATTAAATTAAAATAAAATAAAACTAGTTTGAATTTTGAAATTTTTAATCCAAATGTGCGTTGTGTGCTAATGGCATCAGTGAATGGTATTTCATCACTTGTGATGTCATGTGTAGAAGCGCAAAAAATGAATTTCAATCTGCACACCGTTTAAAATAATTGTTGAAAAATATTAAACTTTGACAAATTATTTAAAAAAAAAAGGTTGAATCCTATGTGTTTCAGCATGTTCTTTCAGAAAAAAATATTTTTCAAATTTCGGGAACAACCCCATTGAGAAATGAAATTCAGTAGCACCCGAATATTCGGTGCATCTTTAATTAATATTTAATTATTCAAAAACCATGCAATGTTTTGCTTAGTCCTTCTATGTCTTTTGATATTTAATACGAGACAAAGACAATAAAGTATTTAACAGTAGTAATTGATGCAAATTGACTTTTTCAACATAAATAAATTATTGAAAATGTGTTGTTAATTACAAGCATCGATTTTTATCTTTAATAATATCTTTTTAGGGTAAATGAGGTTGAGAAATAATTAACATGACATGAAACCGCTATACGAAAAGCAACAGTCTTTAATCGAACCGAAAAGTTGCGATGGATGAAAAAAAGCTGATGAAACATTCGCGTGCGCCAAAATACGCGATTAACGCTAAATGTTGCAGTTTTCAACCACGTGTTTTGTGGGGAACTCTGGCGTGCTTCTCCAGTAGGGGAAAAGGTTGACTCGGTTCCTCTATGTAATCTCAACTCTATGGGTTCAACTTGCAAACTGAAGGCAAAGCTTGGGTATTAAGTAGTTAATTACTGCACCTAAGTCAGAGCTAACTCGGTCGGGCTAGATGGCATCTGCCTCCAGCTCAGTCATTCTCTATTCCAGACTGATGAGTGAATAATACGGACGAAACTACAGTTTCTGGATTGATAACCGAGCTGTCGGTATATTGCATGTAGTTCTGCCTTAGCCTTGACTTAGGGACGGTAACTTGCTGCCTAACCATTCGTTGCTTAAATGAAGCATCGTAAAAACATAGATTGTAAATGCTGAAATTACAAGAAATATTTCTCAAAAATAAATAAATGCATAAAATACATTAACTTAAAAAAGATAGGGAGGGGAATGTGGGCAAAGTAAAATAGTGGGTGCAAAAGAAAATGGTACGTCACCTACCAAGCGGGAATTTTAGTTACATTCTCAAACATATAGTTGATTCCAGTCAAAAAATTAAATTGTTCTCAAGATCAAGAAAAGCATAATACACGCCTTTTGCAAAATTTGATAAACATATTGTGATATTTTGTTGTTTATCAAAAATACTTGTTGTTATCAAATGGTAGAGGATTTTAGTATTGATTGAGATGAAGTGATGTCAAGTAAAGTACCTTATAATAGGTAAGTTTTGATTTTTAATATTTAATGCAATTTGTCAAGTGCACGTAAGGCAAAGTGTAACAGTTCATTTCTTTCACTTATTTATTTATTAAATTACTTACGCATTAATTAATTAATTATAATCCTCCACTTTTAATTCACTTATTTAATGACTCAATCATTTATTTTCTTATGCGTCCACTCTACATTCATTTATTCATGAATTCGTTTATTTATTCATTCATTTCATGAAAAATATTTTTTATTATCAAATAGAACACATTTCGTTAGAAAAATGTTTAATTTTTCACTTTGCACCATTTAAAAAAAAAAAAAAAAAGGTGAAATATTTCCACTTTTTTGAAGGCATTAATTTACAGCAAAAAATAAAAAGTAATGTTTCATAGCATTATTTTTCAAAGAAGTTTTATTGTAAAATACATAGCTCTTTCTTTATGTACTGTAATTTTTCAAAACAAATTTCCAATTTGTTCCTTTCTAAAACGCATAAGTTATCTTAACTATTTCACTTCGCCTCACATTTCCCTACTTCAAGAAGGGAGGAAGTTATCATTGTTAAGTCAAATAGAATTGTTGTAAATGACCTAAGTATGTTTTGAACTACTTAAGCCTTAATATCTTGACGTATCAATCCTTTTAATCACCAGCGCATAAAACTCAACATTTGATGGAATGTACTTCTAAGGATTATTAAGCTGAAAATCGATTTTTTGTTAACACCAGTAGATTTATTTCTTCTCAAACTTTTATCGACACATATGTCCCTTGAAAGTTATAAGTCCAAGATAAATGACAGTCATTGACAAAAATAATTTGAGTAAAACATTATGACAGAAGCATCTGGTTCAGGCCGTAAAATCGACGAAAATACATTACCTGGATATTTTAACAAAATCAATACAATTTTAACTTGTCTAATTCAGGTATTACTAGTAAAAAAAAAGAAAGAAAAATCAAATATATTTTGAATGTGAGAAACTGCTCTCGTATTTCCAGATTTTTTTTATTGCTATTTCCCACCGTTGTTGAGAAATCTAAATTCTGAAAATTATGTAACAGATACAGCTAAGTAAAAGTTTTTAAAATCTTCGTAAATCATAGTCTGAAAGTCATAGATTGCATGCTTTTGGTTACTGTCTAACCACGGATTGTATGGAATTGGCAAACATCCAGTTAAGACGAGTCTATCTGAATGAGAGGGGAAAAGTAATAATTTGATGCGCGTGTTCCTCTCCTTTGAATGAGACTGTGCTTAATGTAGAGGCTGACATACATTTGCTAAAGCAGACATCCCTAAAATCTAATAGATGCGTCCGTTTCCGCCTGTAAACCGGATGTTTGCCTTTCCATTAACATTCCATGGTCAGACAGTAGTTGTAATTAAAGCTCACAGGTGGATAAAATTCAATTAATGTTACCTATATATGAATCCATAATGAACCTTAAGATTTTTGCAAATGATAAACTATTATGATTGGAAATAGCTACTAAACATGTAGTCTAAAAGTATAACATTCTTTTTAAAGAACCAGATCCTGCAAGGATGCTATGATTGAGGGCTTTCATTACTTTACATAGGGAATAGCTGTCTATATTGAGCCACTGCCTAAATTGAACCCAGAGCCCGATCATTCTGATATTGGACATGGGGCACATTTCTATTTCAGGGCGTAAGATTTTTGAAGACACTGGGCATGAAATTCATTTTGCCCCCCCCCCTATTCCCGCTTATTCTGAAGCTATAAGATATTTCGATACTTGCGTATTAACACAACCATGCTAAATTTGGTGGTGCCTCAGTAAACTACATTTAAAAAGTAAAAGAGATATAGCATACGATAATTATATAAGATGTGGCTAAACTTTGCCAGTTTACGGTAAATATAAAAGTTATCTATGATATAACTTTTAATAGTAAATGCTGACTAAACGTGGAGTATTTTTGAGAATTACAAATAGATCAAATTTTTAAGGGGAATTTTTATCAACAAATAAGAGATTTTTTCCTTGTCTTGGCATTTGCAAAAATATCAATTGCATTATTGTACTCTATATTCTGAGTGAAATCATTATTTATTTTTGATAAATTGAGGGGATTTTGTGGGCCCCCCCGGAAATCTAAGAGGAGGGGCCTGTGCCTCACATGCTGCGGCACAGGGCTGCGGCACAGCTCTGCAACATGCACAAGCTCTGATTGAACCTAGAGTATAAACACTAACATTTTAGCAGTGGCGAAGCAAAGCCTTAGGTCTGCAAGATACAAAGTGGAGGTTAGTTTTTTTCACGTATCGGTGGTCTAAAAGTAAGATCCAAATGAGGATTATTCACACTTGAATTCAAAGATGATGTTGGACTGAAACGAACGAAAGTTTCATTTCTTAAAGAAGAACTTATGTCGTCAATAAATAAAGCTGGACCTTCACTTCCAATTATTTATTTCAGTATTATATCATTAGAATCAACATGGTGCAAGAAATTTTACCCTTAGAGCAGAAATCAGTAACTGGACGGAGCAAATCCAGTCACTGGCATAGGAAAAGCAGAGGCAAAGATCCCAAGTCACATGGATTAACTACAACAAATGATGGACACGTTTTGCGTGAAACTGCTGGAAGAAAAAATGGTTTCTTCTAAAACTTTATTTTAAAATTTCTCACGTGACTTAGTATCCTTCCTTCGAGAATTGAAGGCTTCACTTTTTCTACCTTTTATCTCTTATTAATGGCCGCTGATAGGCGTTTTACTATATGATCCCCTGCCCATATGCTATTTTGAGCTAAGGGGTTTCCTTAGGCTCAGAATAGGTGTGTGGGGGGGAGGGATGACGCAGGGTTTTTTTTTTTTTTTTTTGCCACCTGTGCAGGCCGAAAGCCAGAATATCAGTGAAACGGGATGTTTACGCTTATTAACAACTATGACTGAATTTTCGGAATTAAAAAAAAATCCAAAGAGGTTTCAATTTAAGGTTTGAGTCATGAAACTGTTATTTTCTGAACGTTGACGAAAAATTTCACACTATTTTTCTTTTCTTTTATTTAGCCTGATTGTTCAACATACGTCACTTGACACAACTTTTACTTTCGAGGTAGACCCTGCAATGCCGGGTAACGCAGCAAGTTACTAATAAACTTTTCTAACTGCAGTTTGTTCTTGCCCACTAGGCCTTTCAGTTGCGGTTAGAGCTTATATTATATAGTTGATTTTTATTAATATTTCCTGCACATGGGTGCAAAAAAGTAAAATAAATGAATAAATAAATAAATCTTTACTAATAATAAAGATAAAAGTCTCTCTGTCCTGATCTCTGTCAGGATCTCTCTCTGTCCGGATCTCTGTCTATCAGGATCTCTGTGACGCGCTTGGCGCCTTGACCGTTCGACCGATTTTCATGAAATTTGGCACAAAGTTAGTTTGTAGCATGGTGGTGTGCACCTCGAAGCGATTTTTTGAAAATTCGATGTGGTTCTTTTTCTAGTCCAATTTTAAGAACAAAATTATCATAAGATGAACGAGTAAATTACGAAATTATCATAACGTGGAACCGTAACAAGGGCACAAGCCAATTGGCGAGATGCGAAATTATAATAACGTGGAACCGTAACATGGTTACAAGCCAATTGGCGAGAAAATTCACCATGCGCTATTTGTAAATATACAGGCAAACCAAAAGACCTTTCAATTTTTCTATTACGGGCAAAGCCGTGCGGGTACCACTAGTAAATAAATAAAATTTGATCCACATATCTCTTTCGATTGAATGTATATCCTATAATAAACTCAATTTGTTTTCACTAGCATACAGGATGGCTAAATATTGATATTCTTAAAGTCTTAAATTATAGTTATTTCACTCATATAGACGAAAGATATATCTCACGAAAGATATAGAGTTCTTACGAAGTAAAATGTGTTATAAAAATTTTCGATTATTAACCAGAGGATAAGTATTGAAAAACTAACAAGCCAAAACCCACTGGGAATAACAGGAACGGAAAGAATCCCGCAAAAGTATTGAAGAAAATGTGATAGCAACTTATAGCCGCGATTGATTTCTTGATCAATTTTATAAAAAACGACTTTGTTATATCACAAATTTACTGTCATAAATTGTTGAAAGGATTCAATAATCAAGTATCCCTTTTTTTTTTTAGCTTAGTCAACAAGATCAATGTTTATAAGAAGAGAAAAAACATAGCATCTAGTTTATAAGTAATTAATTTTACCACAATAACATTTTATTGATGTTCGGTTTAGATTTTCCACAACAAAGCATGGAAAAATATCCAATTAGGTGCTTCAAAATATCTATATGAGTTGTTCTCAAATTGAAACGAAACAATAAACACGTTTTTTTACTGAAAATTTTCAGTTATAGGGTAACGGCACCAGTAACAGACATGCTTAAAACATCGCTCTCAGGTTAACTCAATTTTCTGAGCCTTTTAATGTACTAAGACTTTTAAAACTATTTTTCTCTCCACCAACTACATCTCATCTAACGTTTGGCTGCTTCTGGATCCTTTGACTTAGTTAATTCTATTTTTTTTGCTCAATTTCAAAAAAAGAGCCTACCCCCAATAACAGACATCGATAATTCTGATGATACCCAGCAACATGTAAGATGAGGAAAGCATGAGTAATTGACATACTTCCCCTTTCCTCTTCAAAACGTGCAAAAGTTTTATTTATAGATCTAAATCCTTATTAAATTTAAATAAACATGAAACAACGGCAGACCTCGTGGTGGCTGCTCATAACCTTCCACCGCCGCCTTGTAAATACCAACTGGCTCATAAAATTCACTCTGATAACACTTAGATGGTTGCACCGTATTTATGGGTCGCAGCAACATCAGTTTTACCCACCTAAAATTTTTATTGTTGAAATTCAAACTTACGACTGTCTGTTACTGAACCCTTGTCTGTTACTGGTACCGTTACCCTATGGGTTCCGTCAAAACTTAATCATGATACCCAGGAAATATTGGGGAGAAAAAATCAGGAACTCTGTCTGCGCTTTCAACTTTAAAAACGATGAACTTGAACTGTGTAGAAACTAAAAATTTACAAGTATTGGACATATTACCTCTAATCAGAAATAAAATAATTAAAAGGACAATCATATTAAAAATTACAGTTGGCTAATTGTTATGTTTGTTTAAGCTGAGTTACATGACTAGTATAACAATACTATTCAGAAAAGGTACTTGTAAAGACAAAAGAAAAAAATGTAAACAGTGATGTGCTGCCAAAAGAGCACTTTGTTACGTTTACGCATTCATAAATACGAACATCGCTTGTGGTAGAAATTCGACCAATTGTGTTCATATTCTCTCCTTATCTCTTTGCCCTTCAATATGATCTATTAGGATTCTTCTTCCAGGCAAAGTAAAAAAAAAATAATAATTTCGAGAAAAATGTAAGTTTTTACCAGATTTGAACAGGAACTGAACCAAGAAACGGAAATAGGGAAGGAGTGGGAGGGGGCGCTACTGGGCCGTGGAACTGCACAGGGCCCCGAAGCCAGGGGGCCCCGCGCTGACTTGTATTTAAAAAAAAATTTAAAGATCTTTTGCTATCTTTTTAGAACAAGTTTGACCTAGTTGAAAGCTCTGTTGAACGTGAGGCCCCATTATAAATGCAAAACAAGGACGAACAGTGTTCGTCGAGAGCCCTTCACCCATGCACTAATTCTGCTCCAATGTGCACCTCCCCGCCCCCCAAGGGTCAGGCCATAAGTTTCTGGTTATAGACTGACACGGCCTCTCGTTGGCCCTAAAGATTAATCCCAGATGTTGTTTTGGGGGAATTTGCTTTTGCCTTCAAATTTGACAGTTAGATGTCTTCTAAAACAGGGATTCTCTACCCCTGTTCCACAGGAAGGGTAACGATCTGCGAAAGAGGCGACCGCATCTGGGTGATTTTTACGTGGCCGCGTTAAAAACATTTCCTTATTAAGTAATATTTATAGTAATATTTAAAGTGATGTTTTTACGTTAATTTTGTGATTACTTTTTAGAATTTTCTGTTATTTCCCTCAAAGGTTTACTTACGCATTAATGAATACAATAATTAGGGGAGAGGCGTGAAGAATTGGACTGCGGGAGAAGTGGGACAGATGCATTTATAAGCCGAAATAAAGCGTGAAAAATTGTTTCTATCTTGTTTAGTAGATATTGCAACTGCAAAGTAGAGTCAAGCGAGAGTCTAAAGTTGCTACAACTATACTGGACTAGATATAACAATTAATTTTCCTCATTTTACTTCGGCTTATTATACAACTGTTCCATTCCCCCTGACACACCACTACTATACCGCACTTGTCTCTAAATTAACGTATTGATGTTAGCATGCCTGGATTCACCTATAAGCTAAACAAGATATACAGTGGCTCCCAAAAGTATTCGTACATCTACGACTTTCAATGAAATAGGACTCTATCCATTGCTTAAAAATAATATTTTGTAATAGGTATTTAATTATAAGATCTATGATCAATTTTCAACAAAACTACAAGATTTTTTTTTTTTTAATATTAAAACTTATTTTTTTGAAAATCAAAAACCAAAAAGTGTCGGAAATTTTATCTCACAAAAGTCTTCGTACACCTTGAAAAATGTCTATATATTGTTACAAATCCTGTAAATAGTAATTATTGTAGTAACGTAACCTGTAAATAGTTTCCCGTAATGAATATACAACCCCTTAACATATGGCTAAAGTATACAACCCCCTATTTTTTTTTTTGTTCATTGATAAAATTTGATAACGGTCTACTATTTTCCAGAAGCGTTTGGAATATTTGAGAGATTTCTTTCGGTGTGTATATAAACCGTTACGCTGGATAAAGAGTTGAGTTTCGATTGAGATTTCGAACTGAGAGCGTAATTGCTCTGTTTATAGCGAGGCATTTCGCTGTGTTGTTTTCGTATTTGGAAGTAAATACGTGTGTAACCGTTAAGTTTACGGTGTTGAGTGATATTTGTTTAACTGCTGATGATTAATTTAGCAGTTGTTAACGATTTCTCCTGTACATAGTGTAAATAAAGCTCCTGTGTTTTTATCAAGAACTGTGTCTTCATTTCAAGAAAGTGGAAGTCGCACCGAATCCGTTACAATTTGGCGCCCAACGTGGGGCTTCTTCTGGACTTTCTTGGAGTAAGTGTGACTTTGGAGATTTTTTTTAAAAAAGACAGTTTGAATTTATAGACTTTGTTTTTATGGTGATTACTCGCTCAATGGATGACCAATTAAAACAACTTCTGGAAGCAATTAATGCTGTGAAAAGTGACTTGGCTGGAAGTTTGGCGGCTAATCAAGAACAATTAAAAAATGATATGGCGGCTAATCAAGAACAATTAAAAAATGATATGGCGGCTAATCAAGAACAATTAAAAAAATGATATGGCGGCTAATCAAGAACAATTAAAAAGTGATTTGACTGCAAGTTTTACTGCAAATCAAGAATAATTAAAAAATGACATTGCGGCTAATCAAGAACAATTGAAAAGTGATTTAATGGTACTGAAAAGTGATTTAGCTTCTAACCAAGAGGAAATTAAAAACGACCTTACTTCGGTAAAGACTGTGATGGAAAATAAATTTAATGAGATAGAGCATCGAGTTGATGGATTTTGATGAAAAATTTGAAACAGTAGAAAACCGTATCGCCAGTGGCGTACCAAGACAGATGGGGGCCTGGGGCGCTACTCGAAATGGGGGCCTGCCTGGTATTAAAACTGAAGCTTCTCAAACTATGTGTACGTACCATATATGACAGTAATTATTTTAAGTGGTACATTTTTACATACTTCAGTAATGTTGGTTTGATTTCGGACACTATTGTAAATACCACAGTAAAACACATGGTTTTAAGTAAAATTAAGTAAATACTATATTTTTAATAAAATTGTGCTTTGTCAGAAAATATCAAAAACAGAAAAAAGTCCTAAAATTATATTGTATCTTAAAAATTTATTGCATCTGAACATCCAAGTACAGTGAACAGAAACGTTTAAGCATTCCAGATTTAATTAATTTTAGGATAATAATTGGCTTTTACAGAAAAAAAAACCATTTACTATTCCTTTGAGTAAGACACACCAGGGAACTATTTACCTGATAACATCACCTAATCTCAGAGAAAAATATTTTTAAAACATGCTTACCTAAATAAGGATGAAATTCACGCGTTCACAGTCTAAATAAAACTTTTCTGCTAGGTCTCACTCACAAAAAAAAAAAAAAAAAAAAAAAAAAAAAAAAAAAAAAAAACGCTCTTTATGTGTTTCAGACAAAAATACTCTGGTGTGACCCTATACTTGCCTGGCGCGTTTGATTGAAGTGGAGAAAACGCTCCGCGCGGCTTCGCTGGTAGAATTGAAAATATTTAATGTTCGACAGAAATTAAGACAAAAAAATTTTGCGTACACGTGGGTTTAACTAACTAATCCGATTTCTAAAGCGAAGAGCGTAATTTCCGCCGATTATCGGACAAAGCGCTAGGAACTATTTCTTTTGCTTGGCCGCAGCTCATTTCTCCATAGTCAAGTAAGCTTGCAATCCAGTATAGAATGGATGGGAGGAGGTATTACGCAGTCAAGGTCAAAAGTCCCGAAGGATTGACCAATTAAACAGTTTTACGCTGGCGAAAGGGGCATAGCAAAAAGGAAGTCCCCTTTGCTTGAGTCAGAAGGGTCCGATTTGCTCTTAGAAGTTATATATATAGCTTCGGGCAGGAGACGAAACTTAAAACCACAGAAGTGCGGCTGGTAAAAAGAAAAATTTATCTCACTGATTTTTCCAACGCCACAAAGGATAGACAACTTCTCATTTAGGAATGGATTTTCTTGGTTATATGTTTGAATTTGGTTTCAAAAATAGTGTATGAATTAAGACTAGATCACCGTAGTCTTAATATACAAAACAAAACATAAAACATATATTTTAGCTGTATTCTGTAATGATCAAAAATTATAAACGTGCATCTGTTATGCATTAGTTTTTTTTTTTTTTTTTACATAAATTGTTTGAAAAAAAATGCATAAAACTTTGCTGAAAGCACTTAACGAAATAAAAGCAAACGATTTTTATAGGTTTGGTTAATTTAAAAATTTGGGGCCCCATTAAATTCGTGGCCCAAGCGCTCATGTGCCTTTGTATACTAGGACGGGTCACTGAAAAAAGTCATATTTAACAAAATTTATGATCTATACTCGCATATACAGGTAACTGATTAATATTTCTAATCATGATGTACATGACAGATCTACTGGAAAAAATAAGATACATTTTCGGGGCCTATGTCAAAGCGGGGCCTGTGGGACATAATTTACCCTCTCTTTGTTTAGGCAAGAGTCACCGAGAAAATATTCATTCTTACATAAAAAATCAACTTTTTATTTATCTAAACCATGACATAAGGCACGTCTGGCGAAAAAGAAAACGAATTAAAATTTTGGGGCCTATGTCAAAGCGGGGCCTGGGTATCATAAACCCTCCATTGATCCCGAAGAGGAGTCACTGTGAACAAATATTTGGTCTTTAAAAAAATTATGATTTATTAAGCCAACTTGTTTAAGCGTTCAAACCAAGATATGCGACAATGTTGGTGAAAACCAAAAATTGAAATTTGGGGGCCTATGTCAAAGCGGGGCCTGGGGCGGACCGCCCCCTCCGCCCCCCCTTCGGTACGCCACTGCGTATCGCAACAGTTGAAAATCATGTGGATGAGAAAATTAAAAACATGGAAAGGAGATTGGCGATCGCGGAAAGCAGCGCGACAGTTTGGCGCTCCCACATCGGTTGCTCGACCGTCCATTAAACTTGCCACATTTGATGGCAAAACTTCGTGGCAAGTTTACAAAGCTCAATTCATGATAGTGGCGGAAGCGAACGGATGGGACTCTGCTACCAAGGCCTGCCATATTGCAGCATCCCTGAGAGGTGACGCAGCGGACATTCTTCAGACCTTTCCGGACAGCCAGCGCCTGGATTTCGCCGCCCTCACATCTGCGTTGGAGCTTCGCTTCGGTGAGAAGTGCCAGAAAGATTTCAGCCGACTCCAGTTGAAGTCCCGTTTCCAGAAAACCGGGGAAACCCTGCAAGAGCTTGCGGCGGACATCGAGAGACTGTCTCATCTTGCTTTTTGCGACTGCCCTGCGGATGTTCGAGACAACCTGGCACTCAACTACTACATCGACGGGGTTCGAGATCCGGAAATCCAGAAAGCTCCACGGATGGCAGATGTCAAAGACCTGAATTCTGCTGTTGTGTATGCGATGAAGTTGGAGGCCGCCCAGCAAGCAACCCGGGTGGGTCGCCATCCCATCCGAACTCTGGAAGCTGATGAGTCTGATTCCAGGTCGTCCCATCTCGCTGAACTTGAGAGACAACTCGGTGACTTGGCAAGACATCTGAACAGCATAACAGCCCAAAAGAAACAAGAGCAGAAGTGCTGGAAATGCGGTAGTGAAGGGCACCTGCGAAGGAGTTGTCCGGCTCGCCAAGCTACACGAGGGAGGAAATTACCACCACCAGAGCTCTGCAGATTTCCTCTTCTAGTAGCGGCAGTAATGGACTTTTCATTTACGCACATGTAAATGGGAACCCCTGCAGACTGATTGTCGACACTGGAGCCAATGTGACAATCGTTAGGACAGATGTGGCTCGTGAATTTGGATTGAAACTGTTGTGGACATCGCCCTGCGTTACCCTCCAAACTGTGACAGGTGACAAGATCGAGATTGAAGGTAAAGTGAACTTAGAAATTGTGTTTGGAAATGCCATTTACCATCATACCGCATTCGTTGCTGCTATCACAGCCCCTTCATTCTCGGATTGGACTTTTTAAAGAAGTATGACTTCAACCTCGACTTCAAGACTAATGAGCTGCACTCGACGAGAGAAGACATAGCTGTCTATCCCGCAGAAAGTGATGTAAAATCCGCTCATCAAATAATTGCCCAAACAGATTTATCGATTCCCTCAAGGTCAGAATCATTAATACCTGGCTCCATTGAAGAAACCAATAGTTTTCGATTTGGACTCATTGAATACCCTAATCTAAGCAATAGCCTAAAAGGAGTGCTGGTAGCATCTACGCTTGTGGACCTTTCTAAGGATGTAATTCCTGTGAGAGTCGCCAACGTGAGTGAAAGGCCAAGGAATATCCGGAAAGCTGAAGTGTTAGCAACTTGTACTCCAGTAAACTGCATCATTAGAAGAATCAATTCCCCCGAGACTGTGTCTTCTGAGTCCTTGAAATCGAAGTTAATTGGGAGTGCGCCATTATCGAAAGATCAAAGAACTGCTGCGGAACAATTGGTGGACGATTTCAAGCATCTGTTTTCATCTACATCGGAGGATGTTGGCCGTACGAATTTAACGCAGCATAGGATCTACACTGGAGAACACCCCCCTATTCAACAGCATCCAAGACGACTACCGTTCGCCAAGAAGGAAGAGGTTGAGACCCTCCTGAAAGAGATGCAGGAGAATGATGTCATCGAACTCTCGTCCAGTCCTTGGACCTCTCCCATCGTCTTGGTCCGAAAGAAAGATGGCTCCACCAGATTTTGTGTCGATTACCGGCGACTGAATGAAATCACCAAGAAAGACAGTTACCCTCTTCCACGGATAGACGACACCTTGGACACTCTTTCCGGACACAAGTGGTTTTCGACCCTGGACTTGAAGAGCTGCTACTGGCAGGTTGAGATGAACCCTGATGACCGAGAGAAGACAGTGTTTACAACTGGACAAGGCTTATGGCAGTTTAAAGTGATGCCCTTCGGCCTCTGCAATGCACCAGCTACGTTCGAGCGTCTTATGGAGACAGTGTTAAGAGGACTTTCCTACGAATCTTGTCTGGTCTACTTAGACAATATCATCATCGTGGGACGCAGTTTCGAAGAACATCTGGCAAATCTTAGGAAGGTGCTGCAAAAGCTTAAGGAAGCCAATCTGAAGTTAGGCCCGTCCAAATGTAATTTGTTCCGACGGAAAGTGAACTACCTTGGTCACATCATCTCTTCTGAAGGTGTACAAACCGATCCAGAAAAGGTATCTGCGGTCAAGAGTTGGAGTCGTCCCGAAAACATCCATCAGCTGCGAAGTTTCCTGGGGCTCTGCACGTACTACAGGAAGTTTGTAAAGGGTTTTTCCAACATTGCACGACCTTTGCATAAGCTGACGGAGAGCAAGCAAAAGTTTGAATGGTCCAAGGAATGCGAAGATGCATTTCTACGACTGAAGGAGGCTTTAACATCAACGCCTATCCTCGCCTATCCTCAGCCTGAAAAATCCTTCATCCTGGACAATGATGCGAGCAACGAGGGCATCGGAGCTGTTTTATCCCAAGAAATTAACGGAAATGAACCAGTCATCGCTTACTGGAGCAAATGCTTATCAAAGTCGGAGCGAAATTACTGCGTCACCAGAAAGGAGTTACTGGCCATAGTGAAAGCTGTAGAACACTTCCATCGTTACCTCTACGGCCGAAAATTTCTGCTTCGGACAGATCATGCCTCGTTAAATTGGCTTTTGTACTTCAAGAATCCAGAAGGCCAGATAGCCAGGTGGATACAGCGGCTTCAGGAATATGACATGGAGATCAAGCACCGAAAAGGGTTGTCTCACGGTAATGCAGACGCTTTATCAAGGAGACCCTGTCCTGAGAACTGCAATTATTGTTCCCGAATCGAGAAACAGTATGGAACGACTAGCCCTACTGCCTATCAGGTGACAGTGACTCCAACATCATCAGAACCTGATCCATGGAGTGATGACCAAGTTCGAAAAGATCAACTTGCAGACCCCGACATAAAACCAATTTTGGGGTTCATGGAAAGTGACAGTCGACGCCCTAGCTGGCAGGACGTTTCCATCTTCAGTCCAGCAACAAAAAGATACTGGGCTTTATGGAACTCACTCCATTTACGGAACGGCGTACTGTACCGAAAATGGGAATCTGATGACGGCAAAACATCTAGGTGGCAGTTACTACTTCCCCGATCAAGGATTTCAGATGTTCTGAAAGAAATACATAGTAGTGCGACTGGAGGACATTTTGGTGTCTTGAAAACGCTCAATAAAGTTCGGAAGCGCTTCTTCTGGAGCAAGGCGAAGGATGACGTGGAGAAGTGGTGCCATTCTTGTGACGCCTGTGCTGCTCGTAAAGGACCGAAGAAAAGAAGCAGAGGGAAGCTACATCTGTACAACGTTGGAGCTCCTTTCGTACGAATTGGGATCGACATCCTGGGTCCTCTACCAAGAACTGCTGATGGGAACAAATACATTCTTGTTTCCATCGACTACTTCACCAAATGGCCGGAAGCATATCCCATTCCAGATCAAGAAGCTACCATCGTAGCAGAGACTCTAGTTCAACATTGGATCTCGAGATCTGGAACACCTTTGCAGATTCATTCCGATCAAGGGAGGAATTTCATCTCTGCTGTGTTTAAGGGCCTATGTCAAATTTTCGGAATTGAGAAAACTAGGACAACACCACTACACCCGCAATCGGACGGCATGGTGGAGAGATTTAACCGCACAATCCTGAATAATCTCTCGCTTTTGGTCTCCAGAAATCAACAGGATTGGGGGTAGAGTACTTACAAAATGGGGCGTAACTTAAGGGCGTGTGTACTTCGGATTTTTTTAACTCAGCTGGTAATGATTTTAAGAGGGAATGCTTGCTAAGTAAAGTTGTTAATTGATAGTATAGTACCTTGAAATCTTTAAAAAATATTCGAACAAAATCATAAAATCATCAGAACCAATCACTAGTACAAAAATATTCAAACGTAACTCTACTTACTAGTTTGGGACGGAGACGAAAGGAGTATCACCTTTTAACTAAGCATATTTGATTTTTAAAATATGCAATTTTCACGCAGTAAATAAAAAGAAAAAACGTCAAGGGAGAAGAGTTGCCAAAGATAGGGGAAACCCAATAACAAAGTGCATTTTCTTGTTTATGTCTTGAGAACTAATTGACTGATATCAATGGATTTTTTTTCAAAGGTATATAATTAAAATATGGACTAGTGTGGTGAGCAATTGCATGTTGCATATATAAAGCTTATCATATATTTTCATTATCCTTTCAATTTTTCAATTGAAGTTCGGTTAAATTTTCAGACATTTTACTTTATATCCAGCAAAATCACAACTCCAACCAAAAGATTTGGATTTATTGGAAGTTCATCTATAAAATGCTTCTTAGTCTGATTTAATGTAGACCGGGATTTCTCACTTTTTGTTGACAATATCTTGAGGTGGCAAATATGGCAATAAAATTAATGCTGCATTTATTTTAGCTGTAGAAACTGTATAATGGAAAAATTCATAATTAAAACAAATCATGTAACACAAATTGACATAGAAAAACTTATAAATTTAGTGCATGAAGTGGGAAAATAAACAACAAAAAATTATTATTGTTATTACAATTTTCAAACATGCTATACTATCTTTTCTTTTTTCTTTTTAAATCGAGGTTAAACATTAAAACTTCACTTCAATAATTTATTTTAATTTGCGGAAAAATTGAAAAAATATTGAAAATATTCTGCTGAAATATCAAGCACAAAGAGTTCTTTATGGAAATTAATATTTTCTCTATCTTAAAATGATTTTATCAAATTGATATTTACTTTACTTCATGTTTTAAAGTAAAAAAAAAAGGCTGCACAAATAATGAACATAAGCACTTATTGCTAGAAACATCTGCCGCAGGGAAAGAGATTCTATAAACAACGTGGGATAAGCTGATAAGCATATTGGGGGATTGGTATATAGTATTTGTTTAAGAAAATAAAAATGCAGAATGAAACAAATAACCATGTAATATATTCCATGTTGAAATTAAAAGCTTCAAAATTCTATGCCTTTTATAAAAGCGCTGTATTTATCATCTGTGTTAAGCTACGGTGGAGTTTTTTTTTTTTTTTTTTTTTGTAAGTTTAAATTCGTACAAACTCTTTAGTCATGTTTGTAATTTTTTTAACGAAATAAAGGAAGTACGCTTTTGGAAACAAATGTCAACGAACCAACATTTTCTTTCACAAATAAAAATAAAAAAAAAAAACGCTAGCTAAGCCTAACGTGGAGGTGACTCAAAGTTAACACACACAGAATTCTAAACATAATCGAACCGTTCGTTTTCAATTTTAATGTGTTTCAAATACAACTATAAACACAATACTAAACAAAAATTTAAAAGAAGGCACATTGCACATACAAATTTCAATAAATACTAACCTTTTTTATGAATCCTTTAGAATAATTGAGGTAAGATAATTTAACGAGCAAGTACAAGATTGAAACGAAAACTCCCAGAATGCACTGCAATGTGACGAAATCGGGACGAAATAATTTCGTAAAAAATTTGAGATTTCTGGTTTCGTCAAATATCACGTGATTCGGTGACGAAAGGATCGTCGATAATAACGAAATAGTGCTCGAGGATTGCCGAATCGTCAAAATTGAGCATTTCATTTTTGACAGTGAAGACTAACCTTTTGCGGAATTTTGAGAACCAATCAAGATTAATTCAAATTATGATGGAATACTTCCGATTCGGAGGGATGACTGTTGTACAAGTGGATAGGGAAGCTAAAAGTATTTCTTTTCGCATACTTGTTATTCGGAACTCCAGCGCTCGAATACGCTACCTTGCGGTGATTTATAAAACTGCGAAAGCAACTAAAACATTGCCACGTTGCGCTCCACGTGTATCTGTTGACGTAAACGCGGTCAGTTTGTTCTGAGTAACGCATTCAACATGTCTAAGAACGCCTTCAACAACAGAAATTAATTCGTCCCTTAGTAGTATTCTCGAGCTTCTCAAAATAATGTTAGTTTTCCTTATTTCTTTCAAAAAAGTATTAAATGGTGGAAGCGTAAACAAGAAAACTCTGGATTAACAAAATTGGATAACGTTATACCAGGTAAAAATTTTTATTGTTTTGTATGAATTTGTAAGAATATGAGTTTTTTTTAATCTTAAATTAATTTAACTAATCATATTTTACAGCAGCATTTAGTTGGAATGGACAGTATGCAAAATATTTTCTTGAATTTATTATCGTAGAACAAAATGAAAAATGTTTAACCGAGAAAGAATTGACTTTATTCCTTTTATTCTCAGCTGAAAGGTTTCGCCAAATTTGTTTAGGGTTATAGTTTTGGAATTGTGCGAGCAAAGTAGCCTTGGCGAGATTTCGCGTTTTAGTTAAACCATTTTTAATTTTTATCATGAGTGGAATAAAATGATAGTAAGATTACAGAATTCGATAAGTAAAAAGAAATAATGGTCAATCAACTGAAAAGAAAACTACCACCATATATAAACTGTGAGTACACATTTTATTTATTTTGTTCTGAGTGAATTTGAATAAATATCAGTTTTTCAATTCGATGAAGAAAAAAAAACGAACTTAACAACATTGACTGGACACTTTTCCTTAACCTAATTCCACATAAATGATTTAAATAACCTTTATTACTACAGTATCCTACTGAAATAGAAAGTATGCAAATAAATTTTCTTGAAAATATTTATCGCAGAACAGATTGAAGAATCCAGAAAGAACGTTAAGAATTTGAACAATAAAAAATAAAAGTTCGCCAAAAATCTGTTTATAGGGTTATGGTTTTTAAAATTGTGTGAAAGAATAATGTATCTTGACAAGATTTCGCATATTAGGTAAATCATTTCCATGACGAATGAATTAAATGTATGATTTCTTTAGATATCCAATCATATAGTCATAGAAATAAATTATCTAGTGTTAAACGTTACTCTTGACAGTCTGCCACGTATGTGCACTATGTGACAAAAATGTCAACAAATGCCGGAAATGTCACGAAACTGAACTTAATATGTACTAATGTATAGGAAAAACGATACAAAATGAAAATGCCGTTCGAAGCGAACCAAAAATTTATGAATTCCGAATTCAACATCGTGAAAATGGCTGCTTCAGAACAACTTACTGTGTGTTCTGCATTAATTGCTTACTTTCGTAATACTTTTTGGTTTCTAATCTCTTTCTATATGAGTCAGAATAACCAAAAGACTTTGAAAAATCTTTTCAAATGAATAAAGCGAAAAAATCATACATACGAACAAAAATCACAACACTTTTAGCATTTTCTTCGTTACCATGTGCGTTTGTTTTGGTTTTTAAGTCCGCCATTAGACAGTGACTTCAGTGCCCCCTATAGTTCGTTGGAGTTGCGAATAGGACTGCGTTTTGACATCCAAGACATTGAACCCAGTCTTATCCTTTTTTCGATTGGTTGTGCGCTTTCAAGCAATAGATGCCAGCACAATTTTCTACTTCTTAAACAGAATCGTTCATTAATTTCCTTTTCACAGAGTGTACTAACTTTTTCCCTGTCGCAGGTTTTGGTTTCATACTTTTTTCTTTGATGTTTTCTATTTCTGCTTCAATAGAAACTTATAAATTTTAAAGTAATTTCTCCTTTTTTTTTGTTCTGCCCATTTTTTTTTTTCTTTGTAGCTTCTAACTGTTCTTGTCTGAGGGCTTCTTTAATCAGAGTATCGATTAGGGGAAAAAAGGAGGATGCTCATATTCCTTTCCTGGTTCCTAAGCTTTGGTTCTACTTTTTCAAACGGTCTCGGGGTAGTTCATATGTGACAATGTGGAAGGCCAAGTGGGAAAAATACTTGAATTATCGATAAGCCTTTTCATTATTTTGACATCTAACGTGGTTCTGTTAGTGTTTTGAACGTAATGTCTTACCATCTTTAAAATAAAGAAAAAGTATTACATGCTGAATAGTGTATAAAGTTAAAGCTGAACAGGCATGAAGACAACACTATATGATTGTAAGCTATAAAATACGAATTTGTTTCTTAATTAAAAATGCATGGTGATTTTCAAAACTAAATAATCTGAAAATACTAAAGGTTTGAGACAGCACAGAGCGAAAAAAGCGTCCGGATCCCGTTTAGAAGTAAGACTGAGTAGTAAGACACAGTAAGAACGTGCGTAAATGTGCCCCAATGAAAATGCGTAAACGTGCCCTGTCTGCAAGTTTGGATTTATTTTTAACGTGCAACAAAATTTAATAACTTTTCTGTCCATATAAATACAATTATCGGAAAAAGGATAAAATTCTGTTCTTTTTTATATATTTATTTGTTTTTAACAAAGTATTATTTGTTCACAAAAAGCTTCAATACGTTCAACATAAAATTTACTTGACTCGGTAGAAAACATATTTTTCTACCCGCATGCTAAACCGAAGCTCGACTGATGTGCAAAAACTTGTGAGAATATTTGGTAGGGAGTAGCATCAATCTGGTATGACTGTTGGCTCTCCATTGATAAGTCGTTTTGAAAAAAGGGCACTGCGTAAACGTACCCCGGTCTACCCTACTAATACAGCAGATCTGCTCTCGATTATAAGTGAAAGTCTGGAACATCACTGTATTTTTTACCCCCAAACCAACCCAACCCTACAAAGAAAAATGTTCCAATACATTGAAAGTACAAGAAGCCTTGGGTCCCTTGTAGGAACCTCGTCTTTTTCTTCACGCAGCCACCGGATGTGACTCCACGTCAGCAATATTCAGAAAGGGGAAATCTGGAACTTTCAAGTTGCTACAGAAAACCTCAAATTGCTTTCTCCGGTCTCACAGATGAATAGTGTTCCAGCTTGATCCAGAAAAGGTCACTCAGACTGCAGAAGTGTTCCTGAAACATTTTTTGGTTGGGGAAGACTAATTCTCTAGATGCCTGACGGATACAACCACAATAATAATTAAGTAAGCAAAACTCCTTCTTCGAAATTTAAAACCAGGCAAAACTTCCACCCACAAGTGCAGCAGCTTCATAGCACTAACTTTGTGTTTATCCTCAAGTACGACAGTGGCTGAGGAAAAACATGAATCCAATTGAATGGGGATGTGTTATGAAAGATGGTGGACTGTGCACAATGCTTTTCCCGTTCTTTCACTCGTCCCCTTAATGTTTTTTGACTACAGAAGAACCGTAATTATGTGAGACTGATCTCAGATGCCAATGAAAACTCAGATCTTTAATGTTCCAACTTTTGCATGCACTGTTTAGGTGAAACATGTAAAACTTCAGTGTCTGTGCACAATTACGAAGATGAGAATGATGACGATGTTCAAACATGATGCATTATTTTTTCTAGATTTTTACTGACATTACTATCTTTTCTTTATATATTTTACATGTTTTTCAATAAGATATATATGCCAGTTTTTGAAGTACTAAATGAATGATATTCTGCATTTAAAAAAAAAAATTCTTTACAGGTCACTTCGTACCCTTATCATATTCTCATTCCGAAGCTAGAAATAGCAAGATTTCTTTCAGAAATGGAATAAAAGCTACTTGGTTATTCAATAAATGGAATTTATCAATCATTTTGCAGTTAATATTTTGAAAAGAATACCATAAAAAATTCTTTTTTTAGAAGCTTATTTGTTCTGCGGTTTATTAGGTAGAAAACAGAAATTTTAGCTTTTGGTATCAAAACAATTGTTTGAACTTTTTTATTTCTTATTTCAGGGTATATATCGAAAGAGTATTACTTTTAGAGCATACAGCTTTTTCTTTTAAACTGAAAAATCTTCATTTTTACCGAGTTATAAGGAAAACAAAAAGTACTAGGCGGCCATCTTTTGATCCACCATTTTGGATGGAAGCTCACATACAAACTTAGGGGACTCTTTAGGATTTACTTTACATGCTATGAGGAACTAGTTCTGAAAATATTTCTTAATTATAAATTTGTGGTGCAAAAAATCCTAAATTTATTGGGCTATAATTGCTCGCAGCGAAAAACCACTCTTCGCTTGTGACGTCACACAAAGAAACATTTTAGTTAAAAATCTGGCATTAAAAAAATAAAATAATTAAAAATCAAATGTTGGGAAAATAAAAATATTTTCTGATTATTTTTTTGCTTATTCTATTACGATCAGTGGTGTTCCCATAGGATATACTCCATATACGCCGTATACTCTCAAACACTTTTTAGACATATAGCGTATACCCTCAAGCTTCATAAATTTTCATATTATGACATATTATGTAAAGGGTGTTTTTTTTAGAGGTATAGAACTTTAAGTTGGCAACACTGTTTAATATGTGTGCCATTTTGATAGCTGTCACTTGTTTTGCGTTCAGTTCGGTTTGCCATTTCATCATGAATAGACAACAAGGCGGTGCAACATGCCACACAGCGCGTGGCAGAATTGATTTATTAAAAGAAACGTTCGGTGAACGAATACTGTCTAACCACGGATTGCATGGAAAGGCAAACATCCGGTTTACACGCGGAAATGGAAGCACCTATTAGTTTTCAGGGATGGCAGATTTTGCAGATTTATGTTTGCCTCTAAATTAAGCAGAGTCTCATTGAAATGAGCGGAATACGCGCATAAAATTTTTATTTTTCCCCTCATTCAGATGGAGTCGCCTTAACTGGATGTTTGCCAATTCCATACAATCCGTGGTCAAACAGTAATTTCGCGTAATGGACCCGTGAATTGGCCTGCAAGATCATGCGATTTAACATCGCTGAACTACTTTTTGTGGGGCTATGAGGACTCTGTGGTCTGCACCGATAAGCCACAGACGATTGACGTCTTGGAAGAGAACATTCGCTACCTTATTACTGACGTACCGCCTCTATTGCTGCAAAAAGTGAGAAAATTGGACTTTCCAATTGGACTTTCTCTGAGCCAGCCGAGGTGGCCATATGCAAGAAATCATATTTAAATAAAAATGGCAAAGAATCATCTTTCGAATAAAGCAAAATTCATGGCAATTAACAACATTTAACTGTGTTTTATTTGAACCTAAAGGGCTCTACCTCTAAAAAAAAACACCCTTTACGTATATGATCATATACACAAATTGTGCGTAATGGATTACTGGGGTATACCCTCAGAAAAATTGATGGGAACATCACCGAGTACGATTGACTGAATGACACACCCCCATTCCTAGTGACAGGAAAAGAAAACAAAAAGTATGAAACCGTATTCTGCCGTGGGCAGGTAAAAGGCAGCTATTGCAAAATGTTTCATTTTTTTCCGCATTTTTTATCTATTGTAGTTTTATTGTTGCTTATTTAGTTTCCTCTGAAAAAAGGCACAAAAGAAACGTATAATGGGGTCGTTTCCAAAATTTTAAAAGCATTTTGTTCTGAAAGAGCATGCTTAAAAACATAGGATCTCACCATTTTTTAAATAATTTGTTTAAGTTTAATATTTTTAAAAAAATACTTAAATCGGTATGCTTTCATTGTTTATACTTCTGTCGATGATATCACAAATGATGAAACACCATTCAGTGTGTCCATTCACAGAACAAAATATATTAATTTGCATCTTTACTCACGTGTGTTGGCAACGATATGGTTGATAGCAAGAAATAGAGTGCAATTGAAATTCGCTTCTTGATTATCATAACGTGGAAATGAGATAGAAAGATGCTGCAAAGTGCATCATTTGTGACGTCATCAAGACCTCGCCTTGTTTGAAAAATCGGACATTTAAAAAAATTAATTAAAATATAATTGTTGGGAAAATAAAAGTATTTTTTGGGTCCATGTTATTTTTTTTTTTTTTGCTTATTCTATCAATTTCAGTGACAAAAAGAACTACTTTTGACTGAAGGAAACTACCCGATTCCAACATTTTCTATTGCTAGTATCAGTGGTGGCGATTCGTAGGGGTGGGGGGGGGGGGACACCCTTACTTTTTATGGTTCATTTATTTAATTTATTTTCAAATTTAGGAATCAAAACTAGAAATTATAAAAAACAAACAAACCAGAAGTGTCAAAACTTTTATATCATAATTATTTGCATATCTGTTTACGAAACATTATTTAGCACAAGCAGTAACTTTTAGTTTATGTATTCACTAGCATTTACCGTGGCTTCGCTCACGTTGATGTAGTTCTTTTTTTATCGATTCCAGTTAATGGTCAACACAGGGAAAAGTCAAATAGTTACCAAAAAATGGTTTTGTTCCCCTTTCGCCGACATTTCAAATTGCCTCCCCCCTTTAATATATCAAAGGTATGATTAAAACTGAAAATCAGGGGGGGGGGGGGAATGAAATGTCGGCAAAACTGAGAAGACACCCAAAAAATCCCACAACATAAATCAAGAAACGTTCAGGAGTTGTAAAGAAGTTAGTTTGAGTAACTCTCAAAAATTTCAATTCGAGTGAGGTCAACAATTCTTAAATAAAGTCAAACATTTCCCTTATAATCCCGATGCACGTCAAATGACGTGCAGCGCTACACCGGCTATCTAAATTATTGCAGAGCTTTACCGGAGAAATAGTCCCAAAATAGGCTAAACAGTCACTACAAATGCTGATTCTAATAATGTCCCTTTAGAGTGAGAACAGAAAACCTTTAAAATCCCCATCAGAAGAAAATAAACTGTTTCTAAATAACGTAATCCTGATTAAAATACCAAAAAGTTCAGAGTAAAGATATTATTAAAATCAGAGTAAGCACAACAATTTTTAAGTTCCCATTTAAATGAAGACAATAGCACAATTTCGGAAAGAGAATCATTCCTCTATTAGAATGACCGATATCGGCGTTTAAAAATAACATCTCCCTCTGAAGATCTCCATCATGATTAATTCCAAAAATCTTCAACAGTGCCACTCCGATAGAATAAAAAACATTAAAAAAAAAAGAAAGAACAATATTCTCTATCGTCACCCTTAAAGTAGGGACATTAATGCCACAAAATCCTAATTAGCATCATTAATCCTTAAAAACACACACAAAAAAGAAAAATTAAAAAGTTTCATAAAATTTAAAATAATTCACCAATGCGCTAACGTAGTCGCCTGGTGAGAATGGAGATAAAAAATGGATTTGGCGGATTAATTTACATTTTAATAGTAGGTTTAATGTTATTTGAGAGTGTTGTTTCACTAATTTGGCGGATTAATTTTAACCTCAATACCTTATACTCAGTATTTAATGATCATTTTAACAATATTAACTTTGCAAAATTTTTACATTTTAATGCAACTTTTGTAATGGCTGTAGCGCCTAGATTTTTGAACACTCGTCCCAACCGCATTATCATAACTCTGCCTATCGAATAAGTTTTTAATATGTCATTTCGTTTAATTTCATTTTCTATTGTGACAATTAAAAGCAGCGTAAAAATGTAAAATAGTAAATCCAAATCCATTATTTATCGCCAAAGGACCACAGTTCCATACATTCGCCAGAGACTTGCTAAGTTAATAAAACTGAGTAAAATGTTTGCTTAATCTATATTCATAAGATATGATTTTTAATTCCAAACAGAAGATGATATTAATAAAATGTTTTGCATGTATTTGGCCCTTCCTGGCAAAAAATAAATCTTTTTTCGACGGTAACTGGGGGGGGGGGGGGGGTAGGAGAGCAGACTCTATTTAATCACTTTCTTTATTAACCGACTTCAAAAAGGAGGCGGTTATCAGTTCGTACCGTATGTATGTTTTTTTTTTTTGTTTGTCCACTCATAGCGTCTCACCTAGTGAACCGATTTTGATGATTCTTTTTTTAATGGATAGAGGATGGCTCAACTTAGGTCCCATTACTTTGTTTGACCATATTTGTTCTTTAGAAAAAAAGTTATGGGCAAAAAACAGTAAATTTCCCTATTAAATGATTAACATCATATTGTAGCAAAGTTCGCTCTTTTCATCCGTGGATAACGGTGGCTCAGTGGTAGAATTCTCGTCTCCCACACGAGCAACCCGGGTTCAAATCCCGACTAGGACAAAGTGAATTTTACTAAAATTTCGTTTCTACTGTTTCCCGTATTTTCTCGGATGTTCTATTAATTTCTGTATCTTTTCAAGTCTGGAAAGTTCCAGCACTTTTTCAAGTTGTATATAAGGAGATGTAACGTTCATTCGTGGTTCTGAATAAAGATCTCGAGTTGAGACTAACGAGTATTTGCTTCATTTGGCTTTCACATTGTCTTCGCTATCTTCATCTACGCGACAATATGAAACTCATTGTTATAAAAGTTTGGTGCCATATAACTGTAACATTAATGGTAATTGTAATGATAATTTTGAATAAAGGCTTTTCTAAAGCAATACAGTGATATAGAGCCGCACTTCTTACTAGGTAACTTCTTACTTTTACTGAAATATCTACATTTACACTAAAAAGAATGAAATAAAAAAATTTTGAAAAAAAAATAGAACCGACTTCAAAATTGCTCTAAAAAGTGAAAAATAATTTTATTCTTTAAACACCTTCGATAATACTTTTAAACATAATTTTTGAAGTTGGCGCAAAAACAAAAAGTAAAATCCATTGTAACCATGCTTCGTTCATATTTTTATCAAAAATCATCTAAACTTAGGAACGAAACATTTATATCGTTACTCAAATATGCTGTCATCAATGCGTAATGCATGTGGTAGTGAAGAAACTGGACCTGGTTAAATTTATAGTTGTATTTGAGTTATGACTGTGAATGATTTTATCTATCGTTTTTGCGCCAACTTCAAAAATTATGTTTAAAAGTATTATCGAAGGTGTTTAAAGAATAAAATTATTTTTCACTTTTTAGAGCAATTTTGAAGTCGGTTCTATTTTTTTTTTCAAAATTTTTTTTTCGTTACCAGGTTATTGTACATAGCAAAAATACCCGGTGTTGCCTGGGTCTGTAATAATCAAGAGAAACAATCGCTACTTTTATTCGTTTTCTTCTGTAACTGAAATAACTCAAAACACACCGCTTTGACGTGATTAAAATCGAGCTTTTTCCTTACACATAAAAAAAAAAACGGCAATAAGTATGAAGAACAAAATAGTGCTCTTTTAGAAACGAAAAAACCACATTTAAGAATATACAAATATGAGGAATTTCGAAAATGTGAATTTAAACTTCACTTGTTTATAAAGATTTTTTTTTGAACATATTCTAAAACCTTCTCTATATTGCTATTGAAGTACAAATTTTTGAAAAATGTAGCCGCCTGTAAACCTTTTCTACAATTTTAAATGTTACCAAATTTGCGGTAATTGTTTTGGATTACCCTGGATAAGGCTCACTCTCCCTACTTTGTAAAACTGTGTGTGTTACACTAATTTTCATCCAAGAGATAGTGTCGCCAAATACTGAGATACTTCTGGTGATCATAAAATGATGCTACCCGAAATGTTTAAAAATAAGTAGTAAAATTTGGCAATTGTTTGAAATTGTGCGCAAACTTGTGCTGTTTATGGATTTGCTTAATTTAGTAGGTGGATTATTTTACATGTTAACAAATGATTTAAAGAAATATTAATTAAGGAAATGGTGATCTTTTGGTTACATGGTGAAAACCGAGAAACAGTATTCGCGTAGTCCTTAGCTTCAAAAACAGCGGCAATTGAAAAAATTGCCAAATGCCTTAGCCATTGAAATGATTGCGCAAAAAAAAAGTTTGGCGAGATTCCTGCTGGTCGATCAAATACCCAGTCAACACAAATAAATTTATTTAAAAAAAAAAACATCAATATTATCTTATCAAAAACAACCCTGTTGTAAAAATTTCCCCGCCAAGAAAACCTTTAACTTTTCCGCACAAAAAAGAAAACCTGCATCCTAAACCCAAAAACCCTCAGGCATAAAAAGTTATGATATCTAGTTTGCTCGCCAAGTATCTGACAAACTATCATCCTCCCTCTTCTCCTTTTTCATCACAGCTACTTCCATTAGAACCTCCTCCCACCTTCAACTCCTCAGAAATATTGATAGATCTTTTAAATTGTTTATCTTGTTTGGCGGGGGGCTTTTCAAAGTGAAGTGGTTACTTGGTGAGCAAAAAGCTTCCCGCCAAACAAGATAAACAATTTAAAAGATCTATCCATATTTCTGAGGAGTTGAAGGTGGGAGGAGGTTCTAATGGAAGTAGCTGTGATGAAAAAGGAGAAGAGGGAGGATGATAGTTTGGCAGATACTTGGCGGTCAAACTAGATATCATAACTTTTTATGGCTGAGGGTTTTTGTGTTTAGGATGCAGGTTTTCTTTTTTGTGCGGAAAAGTTAAAGGTTTTCTTGGCGGGGAAATTTTTACAACAGGGTTGTTTTTGATGAGATATCACATCTTTTTGCATTGATATTATTACTTTGTCTGTATTTTTAGAATTGAGAACTTCAAGTCAGAAAATTTTCAATTGAAACAACGCTGTTTTGTGTTTTTAAGGAACAATAATGGCTAGCCTAATTTTACGTCCAAATATTTTCTGACTGTTAAGATTCTATGTTCATTTTGCGAGAATTGGGCGGTTTAAATTTTATTGCAATCCTTGTATCCTCTCTGTTGCAAAGAAAACTTCTTGGATAATAAAATACTATATTTTAAATTATGTTGTTTTCGAGTATTTTACAACTTCACAATAAATTCTATTACAGTTTCTTTATTTGACAGATTATTCAACATTTTCATGAAGGTTTCTTTAAATGTTTTACAGCTTGAGGGCTATTTTAATCTAGCTTTTCACTTTTTGTTTAATTACATTTTTTCTTAAATCGTGGATTATTTTACGTTTTATGGGATAATTTTAATTGTTTGGTGATTTATCTTTTTCTTGATAGAAGTCTTTGTCTTGTTTAATGCCTAGTTTTGTTTAAAAGTTCATTTAAAAAACGAAATAACGCATGTTATCACCAAGCAAAAAAAAAAAAAAAAAAAAAAAAAAGAAAACTAAGCCATTAAATATTTTAAATTTGAATGTGTCAGAAGATCTATACAACTTCACTCGATGTCAAATTACGGATATCCCAAATTTGCCATTGCGCATGTTGCGCGCGGACTAAGCTCATTAAAAGTCTTGCTTAAATTATTTGCAAAAAATTTTTCAGCTAACAAATTACTGCAAAGCACGGATATCCACACACGTATTTCATATATTTTCAATGCACAATGTGTTGTTTGTGAAAAAATTGTAATTTAGAAAATAAGCAAACCAATAAAAAAGTGCGATTTTTCTTATCGGTAAAACTTGGGGGGGGGGGGGGGGGGGGACAGCATTCTAATCTCATTCATTAATTTGTTTCTCTGCTTAAGTATAAACAAACTACATAGAATCTGAAAACAGAAAGCCCAATGAGCAAGTCTGCGCGCGTGCGCAGTCGCAAATTTGTGATATCCGCGATTTAACGTCTAGTTGCAACTGTTGGATATGTTTTAGTCTTGATTGAATTTCATTTCCTAAGACAACTTTGGAATAACTGTTAGATCTGTTCTAACCTTGCAATTGCAGTCCGAGATAAACAAACCCTATGAGCTGAGAGTAAGTACATAAGAATTTAGGAAAAATTAGTAATTTTCAAACTTCAATTACTCCGGCCCATGATGTTCCTGGGGGTTGAATTTTTGTATATGTACTCAATGGCCCCCCAAGAATATGTATACAAAAAATCATTACCGTAGCTCTCCGGGGTGCTGTGATAGAACCCCGGGAGGGTACAATTTGGGGGGTAAAAACGAGGGGGGAAGGGGAGGGGGGGGGGGGTCAAATGCCACAAAAGGCACATCAGTAAGGCACAAGCAGGGGTGATTGTGACTCCATGAAAAAATACCTGAACTTTTTTCCAAGAAGAAAAAGTGTTTTGATGGGCATACATATACACATTACGTGTATGCACACATTATTTATATGCATAATTATTTGTTGGGGCTAAAACTCGAAGTTTTAATTGGACTTAATATGTCCATGTGTATGGAGAGAATTAAATTCTTTTAATTTTTCTCATTTCTAAAAATTTTTCAAAGAATGTTGTATCTGAATCCTTAACCATTTATTACATTCATTTTCTAAAAGTGCATAAATATTTCAGAATTAAATAAGTTTGGGGCAAAAGGGGTAGAATGCATTATGATCACTGCGCAATAGGGCTAGGCGATATCCGAATTTTAATGCCACGATATATCGCTCTCCAAATATCGATATTTTCGATATATATAAGCCGTTAAATTCAACATTTAATGGGGGGGGGGGACTGTAAAGCCTATTACATAAGCATCTACAACAGAGAAAAGACATAGGCCATCTTGGTGATTAAATATTTTAGCAATTTAATCTAATAATATAGTTATAGCAAGGATTTTCATGTGTTCGTGTCGGGAGGGGAGGGGGGGGGGTCATGAAGCAGATTATACCACAGAAACTTTTGGAGAAATTAACTTAGAAGAATTTAAGTCTTTTTATTAGTGGGTGGAAATTCTTGAGGGAAAAGGGGGGCTTGGTAAAATTGAGGGGTGCCATCGCAGTCGGGGGAATGGGCAACCCTAGTTACATTATCTGCATATTAAGATATGCAACAGAGAAACGATATTAGACATCTTGAAAAGAAAATATTAAGGGGAAAATATCAAGTAACGCTCCTTTCTCTTCTTATCTAGCCCTTATTCCATCTCTCACCTCAGCTGTTCTTCAATAATTACCATAGAGATTGCAGATTGCAAAACATGACGTTAGCTTACGCTTTATACCAAACGAAACGTCTTCAATTTGGACTTTCGGCGTTTCATTAAACATCGACCTAAATGTTACAAAAGTGGGTTTTTCTGAAAATATAGGATGGTTCCGGTATTTTCGAAGATGAAGATACCGGAAATTAAGATGTAAATACCGGAAATCCGGTAAAATACCGGAACACAATCACCCCTGGGCACAAGGAATGTGTGTGCGAAATTTCAGCTTGACTCCTTTTTTCGTCTGGGCTGTAGCCCTGTCAAAGAAAGCGAAAACTTTTTTGAACAGCGATTTTATAACTTTAATACCTCCTCCCCCTGATGGTCTAGGGGATTGTATTTTGGTTTACGGCGTCAGGGGCCACTAGAGATTGAGTGTACCAAAAATCAACTCCGGGGGTCTTCATAGGGCTGAGATACAGAGGGATGAAAAACCCAAAAAACCCTAACTTGTTCTGTCGTGTAATCTTGTTCTTGGTCGCTTTTATTTTCTTTTGTCTTTTGGCGGTGGATTTGCTTCTGTTGGCTGCTGACGTTTGGTTTCCTTGGTGGGGCGGGACGCTCCCGCGTCCCGTGATTGTAAAGTTTCATTAAAATCCATTCAGTAGTTTTTGCGGGAAAGAGTAACAAACATCCATCCATACAGACAAACTTTCGCATATATAGTAAGATTGTTCAGATATTAGTTAATCAATCAAGCCATACTTGCTTAATGAAATCATTACCAAGCGTTTGTGACATCTCAAAATACTTTGGGGGAAAATAATGAAAGTCTAATTCATGTCAAAGTGTTTCTTTGGGAAAAATTATGGTGTACATAATTCATCAAAATCTTAAGAAAAACATGAGTTAAGCTGTTAAATTTGCATCAATTACCACTCATGTGCTCTAAAAACCAGCTTTAGCAAAATTTTGTACTTTTTTTCTTTCATTTTTTTGCCGCAGCTAAAAATTCTATGATTTTTAGCTATCTTTTTTTTTTTTGCCCCCCCTTCCACTTTTCAGCCTCAATCGCCGCCTCTGGTTAGTATTGAAACCAACACACATTTCTTCAAATTCTCGAAAACTCATTTTTGCAGATACTGTCGTTTACCTGCCCACGGCAGTATTCATAACCAATAATTACCTGAAATTAATTAAAATATGAGATTCTTAATTTAAATTATTTATTAATATTAGGACTAGAGGGTCAGGAAAAGTGTTTATAATAAGCAAAAGATGACGGTTAACTTTATTCTATGAAAGCAAAGAAAATTGCACGTTTTTAATTTAAATGAGAATACAGACATCAGATAAAAGTTTTGCAAAAACTTGTTTTTGTAAACAGATTTAACAAAATATTTACATTAAAGCTCAAATCTAATTAGAATGTTTTTGTTTATGCATGCTTATTCATTGCCATGAAAATAAAAAAAAAGCTTTTTAATAATAAATACATGCTTTTTCAAATTCATTTTTTAATAGCTTTTTAGTTAAATTTTTAGGATTAAATGTGATAGGTTTACGGTAATGGCAATGAAATATTTTTTTTTACCATATTAAAAATCTTTGAAGCATTTTAAAAAGTCAAGTTTACTTTCGATTGCATATTAATGAAATTTTATAAAAAAATTCAAAGGTGAGGAATAAAAGAATTGTAAATTATGACGTTCGGAAAATGCAATTTATAATTTTTATTTCAGTTGCAAGAATAAAAGAGAAAAATAACGAAAGTAAAAATTGCCTACGGAAAATTTTAATTTTTTAAGTTAGAGTTTTCCTACGATGCATTTATAAAAGTAACATAGTTTTTGAAGCTTGATTAAGTATCGTATGATCATTTTCATATTGCTAGTAAAACACAGAATTTGTATGAATTATTTACAACTTTTCACTCCATGCTTGATTTGCATTAGCTATAAAGGAATAATTTTAGGATAGAAACCGAGCATTTATTGAAAAAATCGGATAAGGAAATTTTTAAATAATTGTAATAATAATTATAACTATAATCAGAGCTGTAATTGGAGAAAAATATTTGAGAGAACTCATCTTGGGGTTTAAAGGGACTCGCCATAAAAAATAAATAAATAAAATAAGATAAATTAATAAATAAAATAAAATAAAAAAATAAAAAATGAAATTTAAATAAATAAATAAAAATGAATAAATAAATATACAAAAAAAAAAGATTTTAAACCAATTTACATTATTTACATTTAAATTATTTTTATAATAATAAAAATATGTATACATTTCGGAGAACAGCGTCCGTTTTACGGTAATTAATTTTGGTATTAAATCTGGGATTTATATTAAGCAGCGATAGATTTTATGTAGGTGAGTGAGGACTGGATGTGAGAAAGCCTTTTTGTTTTACGCTTTGACATATATAAAAAAACAAGAAAATTAATAAAAAAAGCAGCAACAGGAACAAAGTAAAGCAATGTCCAAAAAATAAGGGAATTATGAGACAGACGCTGAATTATAAGAAAATTAATTTAATTTATTTATTTTACAGTAGTTTCCCAACATTTAATGAACAGAGCGTTTCAGGTGGGGGAATATGGAGGTAAGTGCAATAGTTAAGGTAACTCAGATTTTGCGAAGAGAGAACTATGTATTTAAAAGCGGAACTTGCATTTGAACGTTATTTTTCATTTATGGCAGCAAATTTGTACCTTTAAATAAGACTTGATAATTATCACTTCGTCTCATATGAGAAAAGATATTATTAAGAAATTTTTTTAGTGAAATATTTCCTATTTATTCATCAAACTTTTTTCCTTCAAATGAATTAATAAATAAATAAATGAATGAATAAGCAAATGAATGATATAATAAATGATAGTAAACAAATTAAAAAATAAAAGTGAGTGAATAAATGAATGAATAAGTTCATAAATAAGCAAATGAATGTGCAAATTTAGAAAATTCGAGCTTTGTCCCATATGGAAAAAGATATATTAAAATATTTTTTTTAGTGAAATATTTTCTATTTATTTATCAAACTTATTTTCTTCAAATGAATAAATAAATAAATAAATAAGCAAATGATTGATTTAATAAATGAGGGTAAACTAATTAAAAAAATAGTGAGTGAATAAACGACTGAATACGTTTATAAATAAGCAAATGAATGTATAAATTCAGAAAATTCGTGTTTAGTTTCACAAGATATTTATTTCTTTATTCTCTGAAAGAATTTTTATTTATTTATCAAACTATTTTTCTTCAAATGAATAAATAAATAAATAAGCAAATGAATTATTTAATAAATGAGGGTAAACTTGTTTAAAAAAATAAGGGAGTGAATAAAAGAAGAATGAGAGTTCATGAATAAGCAAATGAATTTGTAAATTTAGAAAATTCAAGCCGAAAATATGTTATGCGTTACCCAACCCAATCGGCCCATTAAACGCACGAAAATATGCGAAACTAAAATGTAATTACAATTTGACTAATAAATACCAGATTTTACTCTATACTCTTTCTCATACCAGTAAAACGCTTTATAGCACATTGCAAACAATATAACGTATTTATTACACGGCACATAATTCAGTATGTTTTAAAAAAGTTGATCATTGTGTTAAAAAAAATCGAGAAAAAGCGAAAATGAATAACTATGTATGAAAACAATTTCAAAAAACATCAGCAATATCTGAAATAAGGAGTTTCACCATATTTTTTACAGTTCTTTCATTTTTACCGATTTCACTTGAATTTTTTACTACGCAGTACTTTGCAAATCTTATAGTATTGCTGCAAGTTAACTGGTTCGTTAAACAAGACACAGTTCAGCCTCCACTTTGGCGTCTTTCGTATCACGTATGCTAAACATTCATTGTATTTTCATAAATACAAGACAATAATACTTTAAGCAATAATTTTGAATAAAACTCGCTGGAAGTTTCTTTTCGCACTTGGTAAGCAACCTCATAAATTTTTAACTACGTTTCATGGTCATGATATTTCGGGGCTGGGAATATTTAAATGCATTCTGTATATACGGACAAGACTTCGATTTTGACCGAATCAAAACAGTAAAATGAATCGTGATATATTTTTCGGAATTTTCAAACCCCCCCCCAAAAGGAGGGGGTTATTTTTCTAAAATAGAATTTCAAGATCCTAAAATGAGCTTCATGCAGTTTTTTTTCTTTTTTTTTTTCAAAACGTAGATTCTTATAGAAGTGAGATTCTTATAGAATTCTCTCTAATTATGTTTTATTTCTTTTTTACAGCTTGTTTCGAATTGGATATTCTTTGAACTTGTTTTTCTTTCGGTACCTATAGTTAATGGAGTATCATTTAATTTTGAATGCTTATATACGGTAAATATTGGAAGATAGCTAAGTATTGCTTTAATGGACGAACTGACTTTATTTCCTGTGCTGAGACACGAAAAATACGGTAAGTATGCATGATTAGTCTTTAAATAATTACTAACTAAATAATTTATTATATTAAAGATATTTGAATGAATTCATCGATACGTTTTTCTCTTTCGTTTTGTCTGTTTTAAAATAAATCGTTTTTTTTTTAATATTACATTTTTAAACACTAAAATTTAATAATGCAATTGCTGACATGCGTTACTGCATAGACTGCTTTTTTTTATGATTGTTTTATGTTTTGTGGTATGGTTTTACAATTTATGAGTGTTCTTTTCGTATGAGGTTATTTGAGTAAAAAATGTGAAGAGATAGACTGAAAATTAAGGAAGATTATAACTTTTAGAAACACGGAGTAATAGAGCATAAAAACTTTTTCAAAAGAATTTTTCACAAAAAGCGATGAATAAAATTCAAATAATAATAATAATAATATACGTATTTAAAAACAATATTTCTAAAGCTGAATGCACTTTTGGAGTTGTAAAATATTTACCTGACGGAAACAAATTGTATTTTTTTTCTTTGTTTAACATATATGCGCACAAATAAGTTAGTAAATATAAGCTATTTGGAACGATGCTTTTTATTGAACCAAAAATTACGCCAGCAATTTCTCTATTTTCAAGTAGTAAAGGGTTTTACTCCTTTGTTGAAACTAGATCCCTTGTTACATGCATTAAAATAATCCTTAAAATGTCATGCAATTATGCACTAAAACATCTAAAATATGCTCTAAAATTTTCAACGGAAATGCAACAGCATTTTTTGAACTTACGTTTGGGAAAACTTGATCTCTCGCATTTGGGTTAAAATAATGATTAGCCCCCGTTTTTCATTTTGTTATTAAGCAGATAAATATACATTGAAACAACAGTCCACACAGAAAAATGGTACTTGCATTAATTGCTTTTATTGCAATACAGAATGTGTTCAGCAAAGTTTTCTCCAATTAAGCTTACTTTTTACCATTGAATATCATTTCTGAAGATGAAAATATTATTTGAACTTCTGCAAATCGTGATGACCACAACATACTAGTTTTTTCTTATGTTTAAGCTTGATTGTTGAACAACGTCACTTACACTGCTTTTATTTTCGAGGTAGACCGCGCAACGCAGGGCAACGTAGCTAGTTTAAAATATATTATTTGTTGTGTGTGTCAACGTTTTCTAGTCTACACTGATGAAGAGTTATAAAATTCCTATCATCTCTAATGTATGGCGAAAATGATGAAGTTTTAGACTGAATTCATGATGAGTTATAAAATTCTTATCATCTCTAATGTTCAATGAGGCAAAAATGATTAAGTAATTTAAAAACATTTTCTTTGCAATATTTTATGATATTTAAAACATCCCACAATATCAGAGAATGATATGTAAAAAAAAATTTCCACTATCCTCAACTAAACAGTAAAATTGAATTTCATTTATATCCAGGGTTCGAAAATATCGAAAACATCCGATATTTTGATATCTATCGGATATTTTGATATATATCCGATATTTTCAATTAGCACAAACTAAAGTCTTCAAAATAGTAAATGCATCAAATTACTCTTTATTCTCTTATATTGTTACTAGCATTCCCGTACCCGGCATTGCTCGGGTAATGGAATTAGCAGGGGTTGACAGTGCTTGGTGCACCTAGTTTCGAAACTCCCCCATAATAACTACTTATTACCTATAACTTTTTCCAATTTGGGGAGGATCCCGGGGCCCCTGGACTCCTTATATATATATGCCCTTGTCCTTAACCGATCTTTAACTGTTATTAACGATCCTTTTAAAGTATTGATTATCTTTGCAAACACGGGTCATCCACATTTAATTGTTATACCTATGTTTAAGCTAGAACTTCTTTTTATACAACATTTTTAGTTTTTTTTTCAGGTGCTAAAATTATTAAACTGCTTGATGAACTAACTGGCTTTGGAGCAAGCTACATAACATTGGTCGTGTGAAAAAAAGTCCTCTCTTAAATCGATCCCTGCTACTTTTAATGTCCGTCCTTGTGACTTATTAATGGTTATTGCAAAGCAAACTTTAACAGGAAACTGCACTCTTCTAAATTCAAAAGAATAGTCCGCCTGCGATGATGTTCTTAAAAACTTCGTTTCTAGTTTTGAAAAAATAAAAGCAAAAGACAGAAACGTTATGATTTGACTTGAGAAAAGCCTCGAAGAATCACGTGAGAAACAAAAACAATATCAAATTTATAGTTTGCTATCGACCAAAAGTTGAGATGAAGTACTGAATAATGATTTGAATGGAGGAAAGTCTTCGAAAATAAGGGATTTGAATTTCAATGACAGGTTTTTAATTTCGCAGAACTTAAGGGGTTTTAATTAATTTCTCCCGAACTAATTGAGATTTCGAAAAATCCTTTCTTAGTGGTTACTTTTGTAATCATGCGGACATGCCTGCCAAATTTCAAGTCTAAAGCTTCAGTGGTTTCGGCTGTGCGTTGATATATATATATATATATATATATATATATATATATATATATATATATATATATATATATATATATATATATATATATATATATATATATATATATATATATATATATATATATATATATATATATGTTATCTCAGGACATTGATTTTTATATATTAAGATTGTAAAATGCAGAATTAAAATTAAGATTTGTTTCATTATTTATGTTTAATGTTTCATTTTACATTTCTATCAATTTTAATGGAGTTAATATAGCACTCGCTGCTTTACTTCTTTTTCTTCTGTTAGCTACTCTTTTACAGTTTTATGATTCAGAAATACATAACATGCATTAGGCGGTGCACAGTCATAAGACATTTTCTTTTTTTCCGAGCATGAATGTGCCTTAATATTTAATTAGGCACTTTTAATATGAATTAAAATTGTTACATTACTAATAATTTTATGAATATAAAATACATGTAAAAAAGGAAAATAATATTAGTTTGTTATATTAATGATGTATTAATATATCATAAAAATACAGCACATAAATTTTTGGTTATTTTTAATAATAAATGAAATATATTTATACTAGCAAAAATACCCGGCGTTGCCTGGGTCAGTAATAATTGTGAGAAACAATCGCTACTTTCTTTCGTTTTCTGTTTTAACTGAAAGAACTCAAAACACACCGCTTTGACGTGATTCAAAATCGAGCTTCTTCCTTACCCATAAAAGTAAAATAGCAATAAGTATGAAGAACGAACGAATATTAATTTAAGAAACGAAAACACGAATTTAAGCATATAAAAATTTGAAGAATTTCCAAAATATGAACTAACAAAAGCAAAGATCAGTAAAAAAACTTTGCACTTTATTTAATTAAATAGTACACAAACACAAAAAGAAAAAAAAAAAAAAAACCTCTCAACTATGTTTTCCTAAGTGTGCAAAAAGTAGAGTTTCCAAATCTTTAAACGACTTTAAACTCATGTTTGCTCCGGAGAAGCCTTGATTCAAAATTTTCATTATGATTACTTTTAATATTGCTGTTGTTGGTAACGAATTTTAGTAACAATGGGTTTTACATTTAATCATTTGATGGCGAAAGTACATGAAATTTAAGTGTTTTCGATCATAACTTTTTTAAACTAAGTTTTTTAGGAATAAATTATAGCCTTAGTTGCTTCCTGATAATTTAGCTATCTATGGGGAAAATGGTTAAAATCCGTTCAGCAGTTTTGAAGCTTATTCCGGACATACATACATACATACATACAGAAGTAGCCAATTATGTATAAAGATGAGGATACAACTCCTAAGAAAGCAATAAATGTCATGCTTGCCCCGGAGAAGCCTTGATTCAAAATTTTCATTGTGATTACTTTTAATATTGCTGTTGTTAGGCAACGAATTTTCCCAACAGTGTGTTTTATATTTAATCATAATATGGGGAAATTACATGAAATTTACTGTTTTCCACCATAACTATTTTTAAACTAAGTTTTTAAGGAATAAATTAGAGCCTAAGTTGCTCCCTGATAATGTAGCTATTTATGTGGAAAAAATGGTTAAAATCCGTCCAGTAGTTTTGAAGTTTACCCCGAACATCCGGACAGAAGTAGCCCTGTATGTATAAAGATAAGGACGCAACTCCTAAGAAAGCAATAAATATCATGCTTGCTCCAGACAGGCCTTGATTGAAAATTTACATTATGATTACTTTTAATGTTGCTGTTGTTAGGCAACGAATTTTCGAAACAATGGGTTTAATTCTTTAATCATTTGATGTGGAAATAACATGACATTTACTGTTTTCGATCACGACGTTTTTAAACTAATTTTTTTAGGAATAAATTATAGCCTAAGTTGCTCCCTGATAATGTAGCTATCTATGGTGAAAAAATGGTTAAAATCCGTCCAGTAGTTTTGAAGTTTACCCCGGACATCCGGACAGAAGTAGCCCTTTATGTACAAAGATGATTAATATATGTTTTTTATTGAAAATACCGTAGTTGAGAAAATCAATATCGAAAATATCAAAATATCATGATATTTTCAAAATAAATATCGGATATATATCGACTGATATACATCGGCGAACTTTGTTTATATCATTCTCAGAACTCTCTGAGAATTGAAGTGACTGGAAAAGGTACGAGAATGTTATCACAGCATTGTACTTGTTATTAAGTAATGCGCATGTTTATTAAATCAATACTTTTCCTCCGTTTAACTTCTTTAAAGATTGAATAAGATTTGGAGCCCCTAGAGTACATGAAACCTATTGCACTTTCTGCAATGGGATTACCTGGAAAGAATATTCGAAGATATTAATATTTTTTTGCTATACAGGGTGTTCCGTTTTAACCTGCAAGACCTTCATTTTCGCAACCGTTAATCCAAATGCATACTTCAATTGCAAAAATGTTCAAAATCAGATGCAGAGTTAAGATATTGAAAACTTGAAGAGAAAATAAAAATGAGTAAAAAAATACAAAATTTAACTTTTTACACGGTCTCCCAATTCCTCTAACTTATATTTAGAGAAATAATCTCCATTGAAAAACAATTCCAACACAAAAAGTTCGACATTAGTACGACCAATATTCACCGAGATATGAAACGCAGCGTTTTGTGACTTACATCACTTTACACTCGCCGTCAATAGCACCTTATGGGGGGAAATATAGCAGTTAATAAGTTTTTAAAATTAAATGTGTGCAGAGTGTGGTTTTTCAAATTGTTTGATGTTTTGCAGCGTGTTTTGCGTATCACCGCAGAACATTAGCATGAATTTTTGAATAGCAATGAAAAATATAAATACCTTTTTTTTTAATACTTCGCCAACTTGTCATTCTTCTGAAAAGGCGATAAGTTCCAATCTCATCTTCTGTATGGTCCCTTAAAACTTTAAAATGGAATATCTCCTGAGTTTTTGTCGCACAAATGTCGAATTTTTTGTGTCAGTAGTAGTTTTCAATGGAGATTATTTTTCTAAATATAAGTTTGGGACCTAGGACTCGTATAAAAAGTTAAATTTTGTATTTCTTGTATATACAATGTATCTTTTGTATATACAATGACAGTCTGAATGTTACAAAGAAAGATTAGTAAATAATTAGTAAATAATGGTCAAGATAGACCATTGAAACGTCATGGTTTATCTTGACACTAAATAATTAATTTCATCAATAGATCATCAATGGACTATGAAAAATATTTCAGATTTAAATGTATTTCAATTATTTTGTCAAAAGAGCAGATGAATATTTGAAGCACAATAACACACAGAATGTTAGAAAGAAAGATTAGTAAATAATAAAAATAAACCATTGAAACGTCATGGTTCATTTTGACACTCAATAATTAATTTCATCAACAGATCTTGAATAGATCATCAATGGACTATAAATAATATTTCAGATTTAAATGTATTTTCATTCTCTTATCAAAAGAGAAGATAAATATTTGAATCACAATGACAGCTTGAATGGTCGAAAGAAAGAAAAATAATTTTATTTTAAAACGAAATTGGACCTTTTATACGATTCTTTTTCCAGCAGTTACATAGAATCTTCATTGACTGCTAGAAATCGAATCCTTCAGTAACTGAAAGTTATTTAGTTTCAGATTGAAGAAATGTGGTCTTATTTCCCCTTCTTTATTGGGAGTAACTGATCTTCAAAAAGCTATTATTCTTTTTTAGTTTGCTCAATTTAAGTAAATTATTAATCAAGTAATATTATTAATCAAGTTTAATTTTTAACTTAAAGAAGGGTCATGCATTAGCTTTCAATACTTTTTAGAAAGATATTGTTACAAATCCTGTAACTAGTAATTATTGTAGTAACGTAACCTGTAAATAGTTTCCCGTAATGAATATACAACCCCTTAACATATGGCTAAAGTATACGACCCCCCTATTTCTTTTTTTTGTTCATTGATAAAATTTGATAACGGTCTACTATTTTCCAGAAGCGTTTGGAATATTTGGGAGATTTCTTTCGGTGTGTATATAAACCGTTACGCTGGATAAAGAGTTGAGTTTCGATTGAGATTTCGAACGGAGAGCGTATTTGCTCTGTTTATAGCGAGGCATTTCGCTGTGTTGTTTTCGTATTCGGAAGTAAATACGTGTGTAACCGTTAAGTTTACGGTGTTGAGTGATATTTGCTTAATTGCTGATGATTAATTTAGCAGTTGTTAACGATTTCTCCTGTACATAGTGTAAATAAAGCTCTTGTGTTTTTATCAAGAACTGTGTCTTCATTTCAAGAAAGTGGAAGTCGCACCGAATCCGTTACAATTGGCGCCGAACGTGGGGCTACTTTAGGACTTTCTTGGAGTAAGTGTGACTTTGGACTTTTTTTCATAAAGACTTTTTAAATTTGGACTTTATTTTTATGGTGATTACTCGCGCAATGGATGAACAATTAAAACAACTTCTTGACGCAATCACCTCTGTGAAGAATGATATGGCGGCTAATCAAGAACAATTGAAAAATGATATGGCGGCTAATCAAGACCAATTAAAAAGTGATTTGACTGCAAGTTTTACTGCAAATCAAGAACAATTAAAAAATGAATTAGCGACTAACCAAGAACAGTTAAATAGTGATTTAACTACTAAAATTACTACAAATCAAGATGAAATGAAAAGTAACTTAACGTCGATGAAAACCATGATGGAGAATCAACTAACCGCCATGGCAGATAAAGTCGATGCTCTGGAAGAAAAATTTGATACTGTGGAAGAGCGCATCGTCAATGTGGAAAATAAGTTGGAAGAAGAAGACAAGAAATTTACTTCATTTAAGGAAGAAATAATTAAGGACATGGAAAGGAGATTGGCGACCGCGGAAAGCAGCTCTGTACAGTTTGGCGCTCCCACATCGGTTGCTCGACCGTCCATTAAACTTGCCACATTTGATGGGAAAACTTCGTGGCAAGTTTACAAAACTCAGTTCATGATAGTGGCGGAAGCGAACGGATGGGACTCTGCTACCAAGGCCTGCCATCTTGCAGCATCCCTGAGAGGTGACGCAGAGGACATTCTTCAGACCCTTCCGGACAGCAAGCGCCTGGATTTCGCCGCCCTCACAGCTGCGTTGGAGCTTCGCTTCGGTGAGAAGTGCCAGAAAGATTTCAGCCGACTCCAGTTGAAGTCCCGTTTCCAGAAAACCGGGGAAACCCTGCAAGAGCTAGCGGCGGACATCGAGAGACTGTCTCATCTTGCTTTTTGCGACTGTCCTGCGGGTGTTCGAGACAACCTGGCACTCAACTATTACATCGACGGGGTTCGAGATCCGGAAATCCAGAAAGCTCTACGGATGGCGGATGTCAAAGACCTGAATTCTGCTGTTGTGTATGCGATGAGATACGAGGCCGCCCAAGAAGCAACCCGTGTGGATCGCCATCTAATCCGGACTCAGGAAGCTGATGAGTTTGATTCCAGGTCGTCCCACCTCGCTGAACTTGAGAGACAACTCGGTGACTTGGCAAGACATTTGAGCAGCATAACAGCCCAAAAGAAACAAGAGCAGAAGTGCTGGAAATGCGGTAGTGAAGGACACCTGCGAAGGAGTTGTCCGGCTCGCCAAGCTACACGAGGGAAGGAAATCACCACCACCAGAGCTCTGCAGATTTCTTCTTCTAGTAGTGGCAGTGATGGACTTTTCATTTACGCACATGTAAATGGGAACCCCTGCAGACTGATTGTCGACACTGGAGCCAATGTGACAATCATTAGGACAGATGTGGCTCGTGAATTTGGATTGAAACTGCTGTGGACATCGCCACGCGTAAGTCTCCAGACTGTGACAGGTGACAAAATCGAGATTGACGGTAAAGTGGACATGGAAATAGTGTTTGGGAATGCCACCTACCATCATACGGCATTCGTCGCTAATATCACGGACCCCTTTATTCTCGGATTGGACTTTTTGAAGAAATATGCCTTCACTCTCGACTTCAAGACTAATGAGCTGCACTCGATGAGAGAAGACATAGCCGTTTTCCCTGCAGAAAGTGATGTAAAATCCGCTCATCAAATAATAGCCCAAACAGATTTATCGATTCCCTCAAGGTCAGAATCATTAATACCTGGCTCCCTTGAAGAAAGCAATAGTTTTCGATTTGGACTCATTGAATACCCTAACCTAAGCAATAACCTAAAAGGAGTGCTGGTAGCATCTACGCTTGTGGACCTTTCTAAGGATGTAATTCCTGTGAGAGTCGCCAACGTGAGTGAAAGGCCAAGGAATATCCGGAAAGGTGAAGTGTTAGCAACTTGTACTCCAGTAAACTGCATCATTAGAAGAATCAATTCCCCCGAGACTGTGTCTTCTGAGTCCTTGACATCGAAGTTAATTGGGAGTGCACCATTAACGAAAGATCAAAGAACTGCTGCGGAACAATTGGTGGACGACCTCAAGCATCTGTTTTCATCTACATCGGAGGATGTGGGCCGGACGAATTTAACGCAGCATAGGATCTACACTGGAGAACACCCCCCTATTAAACAGCATCCAAGACGACTACCGTTCGCCAAGAAGGAAGAGGTTGAGACCCTCCTGAAAGAGATGAAGGAGAATGATGTAACGAACCGTCATCCAGTCCTTGGGCCTCTCCCATCGTCTTGGTCCGAAAGAAAGATGGCTCCACTAGATTTTGTGTCGATTATCGACGGCTGAATGAAATCACCAAGAAAGACAGTTACCCTCTTCCACAGATAGACGACACCTTGGACACTCTTTCCGGACACAAGTGGTTTTCGACCCTGGACTTGAAGAGCGGCTACTGGTAGGTTGAGATACACCCTGATGACCGAGAGAAGACAGCGTTTACAACTAGACAAGGCTTATGGCAGTTCAAAGTGATGCCCTTCGGTCTCTGCAATGCACCAGCTACGTTCGAGCGTCTTATGGAGACAGTGTTAAGAGGACTTTCCTACGAATCCTGTCTAGTCTACTTAGACGATATCATCATCGTGGGACGCAGTTTCGAAGAACATCTGGCAAATCTTAGGAAGGTGCTGCAAAAGCTTAAGGAAGCCAATCTGAAGTTAAGCCCGTCCAAATGTAATTTGTTCCGCCGGGAAGTGAACTACCTTGGTCACATCATCTCTTCTGAAGGTGTACAAACCGATCCAGAAAAGGTATCTGCTGTCAAGAGTTGGAGTCGTCCCGAAAACATCCATCAGCTGCGAAGTTTCCTGGGGCTCTGCACGTACTACAGGAAGTTTGTAAAGGGTTTTTCCAACATTGCACGACCTTTGCATAAGCTGACGGAGAGCAAGCAAAAGTTTGAATGGTCCAAAGAATGCGAAGATGCATTTCTACGACTGAAGGAGGCTTTAACATCAACGCCAATCCTCGCCTATCCTCAGCCTGAAAAATCCTTCATCCTGGACACTGATGCGAGCAACGAGGGCATCGGAGCTGTTTTATCCCAAGAAATGAACGGAAATGAACATGTCATCGCTTACTGGAGCAAATGCTTATCAAAGTCGGAGCGAAATTACTGCGTCACCAGAAAGGAGTTACTGGCCATAGTGAAAGCTATAGAACACTTCCATAATTACCTCTACGGCCGAAAATTTCTGCTTCGGACAGATCATGCCTCATTAACTTGGCTTTTGAACTTCAAAAATCCGGAAGGCCAGATAGCCAGATGGATACAGCGGCTCCAGGAATATGACATGGCGATCAAGCATCGAAAAGGGTTATCTCACGTTAATGCTGACACTTTATCAAGGAGACCCTGTCCTGAGAACTGCCACTATTGTTCCCGAATCGAGAAACAGTATGGAACGACTAGCCCTACCGCCTATCAGGTGACAGTGACTCCAATATCATCAGAACCTGATCCATGGAGTGACGACCAAGTTCGAAAAGATCAACTTGAAGACCCCGACATAAAACCAATTTTGGAGTTCATGGAAAGTGACAGTCGGCGCCCTAACTGGCAGGACGTTTCCATCTTCAGCCCTGCAACAAAAAGATACTGGGCTTTATGGAACTCACTCCATTTACGGAACGGCGTACTGTACCGAAAATGGGAATCTGATGACGGCAAAGCGTCTAGGTGGCAGTTACTACTTCCCCCATCAAGGATTTCAGATGTTCTGAAAGAAATACATAGTAGTGCGACTGGAGGACATTTTGGTGTCTTGAAAACCCTCAATAAAGTTCGGGAGCGCTTCTTCTGGAGCAAGGCGAAGGATGACGTGGAGAAGTGGTGCCATTCTTGTGACGCCTGTGCTGCTCGTAAAGGACCGAAGAAGAAAAGCAGAGGGAAGCTACATCTGTACAACGTTGGAGCTCCTTTCGAACGAATTGGGATCGACATCCTGGGTCCTCTACCAAGAACTGCTGATGGGAACAAATACATTCTTGTTTCCATCGACTACTTCACCAAATGGCCGGAAGCATATCCCATTCCAGATCAAGAAGCTACCACCGTAGCAGAGACTCTAGTCCGATATTGGATCTCGAGATATGGAACACCTTTGCAGATTCATTCCGATCAAGGGAGGAATTTCATCTCTGCTGTGTTTAAGGGCCTATGTCAAATTTTCGGAATTGAGAAAACTAGGACAACACCACTACACCCACAATCGGACGGCATGGTGGAGAGATTTAACCGCACAATCCTGAATAATCTCTCACTTATGGTCTCCAGAAATCAACAGGATTGGGACAAGAAGCTACCTTTGTTCCTGCTGGCCTACCGCAGTGCTGTCCACGAGACTACCGGATATGCCCCATCTCAGATGCTCTTCGGACGAGAGCTTCGGCTACCTTGTGATCTCGTCTTCGGTCGTCCTCCGGATGCGCCTGCATCGCCTGAGGAGTACATCCAGGATCTCCTGGCCCGGTTGGAAGACGTTCATAACTTCGCACGAGAGCGAATCAACATCGCGGCGGAGAAGATGAAGACCCGATACGACACAAGGTTTGGTTATGGAATCCCATCCGACGGAAAGGTCTTTCACCCAAATTGCAGTCGCATTGGGATGGACCCTACAAAGTCCTTAACCGACTGAATGACGTCGTAGTGAGGATCCAAAAATCACCTAATGCAAAACCTACGGTTGTACATTATGATCGGTTAGCCCCCATACTATGGCATTAGTTCGTGAGTATTACGTAAACAACCATGGTTGATAACATAAAAGTTGTAGATAATTTTTTTTGTTTTCAATGTTTAGTAATATTTCTTGTTATTATTGGTTATTATTTAATGTGTGTATTTGTGAACTTGTGATAGAAGTTTGGCACCCTTTCTGGGGATTGTACTGCCCGGGACGTGCAGTCCTTAGGAAGGGGGCAATGTTACAATTCCTGTAAATAGTAATTATTGTAGTAACGTAACCTGTAAATAGTTTCCCGTAATGAATATACAACCCCTTAACATATGGCTAAAGTATACGACCCCACTATTTCTTTTTTTGTTCATTGATAAAATTTGATAACGGTCTACTATTTTCCAGAAGCGTTTGGAATATTTGAGAGATTTCTTTCGGTGTGTATATAAACCGTTACGCTGGATAAAGAGTTGAGTTTCGATTGAGATTTCGAACGGAGAGCGTATTTGCTCTGTTTATAGCGAGGCATTTCGCTGTGTTGTTTTCGTATTTGGAAGTAAATACGTGTGTAACCGTTAAGTTTACGGTGTTGAGTGATATTTGCTTAATTGCTGATGATTAATTTAGCAGTTGTTAACGATTTCTCCTGTACATAGTGCAAATAAAGCTCCTGTGTTTTTATCAAGAACTGTGTCTTCATTTCAAGAAAGTGGAAGTCGCACCGAATCCGTTACAATATATTTATGTACATACACTGTAAAAACGATTCAGAAACGTTCCTGGAAAATAATAGGCAGCTGATGTGCCCAATCTATGCCAGTAACATGTCTCGTAAAACCCAGGAACGTTTTCAGTTAAAACTCAGTAACTTTCCTGAAAAACCCAGAAATCTTCCCGTTTAAAGCTAGTCATGCCATTGGAACTTCAGAGTAATCTTAGTTCGGGATAATATAAAAGCTTTGAACCTTCCTGGTGCATCAAGACAGTTCCAAACACAGTGTAGCAAACATGGCCAAAGCTAAGCCAGAATTGCATATAAGTACCAAGCACCACACTTGATTGCAATTCTTGCAAAGCTACGTAGTCCATACTTATTCACCCCCTTTGGGAGTTCAGTCAGCATGGACGAGCCGTATTCGAACTACGGATACGGATCATGATTTTTCTTCGGTGGAGAGCGTGAACTCTTTTGCCGGGTGTGAGGGTATAGGGTCATAGCATGGAACAGATCATTGATGGTATGAGGGGGAGGTATTCGAACTAAAGCCGGTACACCTTATAAATACTCTTAGTGATTCTTTAAACTGGGAGCTAAAAATATTTTTGACAACAGAGAAAAGTCTGCATTCGGACAACTTGTAGCAATTCAGGAAACTTTTTGACAATGATACACAATATTTCCAGGAAGTGGGTAAAAACCATTGAAACCCAGAAACGTTACACCGAAATAGTCAGTAACGTCTCGGAATTTTTTTACAGTGTACAACGTATCCCCGTTAAACCTGCCAGACGTCTACTTTTGCAACCGTTGGTCCTATTATACTTCCCATTGCAAAAATGTTTGAAATGAAACGCAGAGATAAGATATGAAAAGTTTGAAGGGAAGAAAAAAATTAAGCAAGCTGTCGCTGATATATTTGAGAAAATTACTCGTAATAATGTAATGGTAGTATCTTTAGGGATAAGAATTAACGTTAAGATTAAAAAGAAAATTTTCAAAAAAAAAAAAAAAATCTTCCTTGATATTTAAAAAAGGGATAAATATACGTTAAAACTATAAAGAGATTTTTCTAAAATTGAAATGCTCACTCACTACTTTATTGACTTAAGAGTGCTTCTAGAGGTTTTTTCAAGCCTCAAGCTTAATTTAGACTGTTTTGTTTTACTAAAAAGTTAATATTTATTTTCGTGGAGAAAAAAATCGCTACTTTATTTTTTTTTATTTTTTAAGTTAAACACTTTTCCTATTCCCAAATATTTATTAATTAAATCATCACTTTTAATACATGAATGATGTATTTACAGGAGGGAAAGATGTGTGTGTGCGGAGGGGGAGGGCAGCGTGTATTTATTGGACTTTTTTAAAATCAGTTTCGATCTACTTCAAAAGTTTGTTTTCGAGTAAATTTTTATGGCTGATAAAGAGAAGAGAAAGCTGATATTTTTTCTGTTTACTCACGTGTTTTAATATAGGGCTAAGATTTTTAACTTGTTATTCTGATTTTTATTTGGTGAAATAAGACAGTTCACATAGAATTTTACAGATGAAATTTTTATGATGGTTTTCGTTAACGCACACACACAAAAAAAAAAAAAGAATTTTGTATACTTGAATTCAAATTATGTTTTTCGCAATCACGAGTGTGTGTGTGTATATGTAAGCGTGTGTGTTTGTGTGTGGGGGGTATGTGTATGTGTGTGTAGGCATATGTGTTTGTGTCTGTGTGCAGGCATGAGTGTGTGGGTAGTTGTGTGTATGTGAGTGTGTAGGTGTGTGTGTGTTTGTGTATGTGTGCAGGTGTATGTTTGTGTGTGGGTGTATGTATGTGTGTGTAGGTGTATATATGTATATATGTGTAGGTTTGTGTATGTATGCGTGTAAGTGTAGGATATTGACGAAACCTGGAGACGGTTTTCGCTAGAGGAGCAGCATCATGAGGAGCCGGTCGACGGTGCTGCTGCGGAGGGTGCTGGTGGGAAAAATCAAAGGAACGTCAAAAACAGTCAAATGAAAGCAATAAGCAATCGTGATTGCTCAAAAAAAAAAAAAAAAAGGCCAATGGTAAAACGGTGACGTGGAACGTGGCAAGTTTTTGGTAGCGCCACAGTCATTTTAAAAATCATTAAAATTCAAAAAACAACATGTAAATAAATTACACTACAAAAAGAAAAAAAAAAAGAAAAAACCCGTTTTGTAAATATAAAAACTATTTTGTCAATTGATAATAAAGTCATGAAATAACATTAAAAGTCGCACAATTTGTCACTATAGTCAAGTAGAGTCAAATATCCAAAATGAGTAAACTAATTTTAAAATAGTTCTTATCAGGCTTCTGCTTCAAAGGCAAAAAAAAAAAAAGTTTTAAAATAAACGGTCAACGAAGTAATTGACATTGCTAAATCGGTAGTAAAAATGTCTGAAATGCGGTCGTTTCCGAAATTATAAAAGTATTTTTTTTTTTTCTGAAAGAGCATGCTTAAAAACTTAGGAGTTGATCTTTTTTTAAATACTAATTTGACAAAGTTTAATATTTTTTAAATTATTTCAATCAGTGCGTAGATTCAATGTCATTTCTTACGCTTCTGCACATGACATCGCAAGTGATGAAATGCGATCACAGATGCCATTAGTGCACAGCGCAATATTTAATTCGCTTCTTTACTCACATGTGTTGCACTGTAAAAAAGATTCAGAAACGTTCCTGGAAAATAATAGGCGGCTGATGTGCCCAATTTCTACCAGTAACATATCTTGGAAAAACCAGGAACGTTTTCCGCTAAAAGTCAGTAACCTTTCTGAAATTAACCTTTAAACTTTATGAAGAAGTGAGAAATCTCCCCTGTTAAACCCAGTCATGTCTCTAGAACCTTCTAGAAAAATGAAGCAGGTGTAGTGTTATTGATTAGAACTTTCCTGATTTACCAAGAAGGCTCCATAAAAATCAGAGCGACCACGGCCGAAGCTATGCAACAAGGAACCAAGCATATCTCTTGCCTGCAATTCCTGCCTTGCAAAGCTGTAGCTATCCATTGACATTTTCGATCTCATTGGGTACTTAGTCAATCTGGACAGGCCGTAAGCAACCTTAGGTCGATACACTTAATAAACATGCTCATTCAATCTTTAAACTGGTTGCTAAAAATATTTTCCACAACAGTGAAAAGTCTGCACGCGTGCAACTTGTAGCGATCCAGGAATTTTTTTTGTGATGATAACTTGCTTTTACGGGGAAATAGGTGAAAACGTGTGAAATTCCGAGACGTTCCACGGAAATAACCAGTAACGTTTCGGAATTTTTTACAGTGTGGCAACGATATGGTTGATACCAAGCTTAGAGCAGAATATTTTAATCGCTTTTGAATTATCATAAGCTGGAAACGCGGTAGACAGCAAGCGTAAACATTCAACGCGTAAGTGGAGTGCGCGCCGAAGTTCATCACTTGTGACGTCATAAAGCTCACGCCTTATTTGAAAATTCGGGCACTCAAAAAAATTGATTAAAAATTAAACGTTTTTAAAATCGAAGATTTTCTTCGCTCCATGTATTTTTTTCTTTGCTCATTCTATCAGCTTCAGTGACTAAAAGTAGTACTTCTGACTGATGGAATCAACCCCATTCTATGGACATCAAAAAAAGTGTATATTCCAAAACTACAATCAACTAAAGTAGATGTCGAAAAGTTCTTTCGAGGACACTTTGCGTCCGTGTTGAAGTTTTTTGTTTTACAATATTATGCAACAAGTATGTAGAAAAAAAGAAATGCAACCAACTGTATTTCATGTAGGAGAAAGCATGGAGCGAGTTAAACGCACACACTCATATTACCTACTTTTTATACATCACATAATACATTTTTTTCAAGGAGGGAAAAAAAGTTTGGTTACTAGTGTCTCCACTTTAAACCAGTTTAATTGCACACAATTTTAAATATTATCACAAGTTTTATAACCTTTAGAGGTATTGAAGAAACAGGATATGCTTCGTGCTTTCTCGTGTAGTAGGAATAAGGCTTGTCCCAGACAATTTTACACAATTTCACTAAACAATGTTGAGTTGTATATTTTTAAAATTCTAAACTGCCTGCACGTGGATGAAATGATTGAACTTTGAATAAATAATTCTGTACCTCAAAGTCAAAGTCACAGTATCATTACCGTTCAGAAAAGCGTAAAAACGTTTATGTGGTTAAGTACAAAGGTTGGTACTCGCACTCTTTTAACTCGTGTATTTAGATATAAAGGATTTTTTTAAAAAGAATTATGTTCTCATGACTCAATACGGAATAGGTTTCTACGTATAATGTAGTAATAACCTGAAAATAGCCAATTTTTGAACTTAAGTCTTGCCCCGTGGTACAGATTTATGCCATTGTTTTTTACTAGGAAACTTTAATGAGTTAAAAATTACATCGAAATGCGAAGGAGTAAGATCCAAAATTTTGCACGATAGATTCAAAAATAACAAAAATCTTACAAAGTTATAAAATGTGATTTTTTTACAACTGCGGGCCTCAGCATTTTTGAGCTAAAAATAAGAATAAACTTCTAGATTTTGGAGAAAAAAAATAAATAAATAAAAATAATAAATAAATAACTTCCTCTGTAAAATTCGGCCGTATAGAAGCTCACGTTTCTTCCGCGGATTCAATCATTCGCAATATCGAAAGAAGACCATGTGTTATTTTGAAAGTTCAATAATATTAATTTTCAATACGTATATAAGAGTGAACGTAGCAAAGGGCTACATGGATCGGCTAAACGGGGCAGCATGTTGGGCACCACTGAGTTTGTGCATTAATTAGAATATCAAATGGCACCCAAAAAACAAAATGTTTGCTTTTATTACGAGCTTTGATTTGTATTTGTAATCCTATAAGAGGTAGTTAGTATTCTAAAGAAATAAGAAAAAAAAAAAATCCCCTTAGGAAATTTGTAAAGAACGAACAACTTTTATACAAGGATAGATGTCTTTTGTATTCTATTCTGTACAAAACATTTTATTGAAAGATGAACAATTATTGGTTTTGAAATACTTGGCATTGAAAGACACATGTAGTTGAAGCTGTGATGAATCTTCTTTAACAATCTCAGTACTCATCTAACTGAAGAAAAAACTTTATTATATAATTTTTATCAAAAATACTGTGCAACTTTTCAGATAGTCCGTTTGTTGGATCTGAAATGAAAAGTCATGAAGGGGGAGTTCATTTTCTTTGAAAGATTTGCTACCGAGAATGCTGACTTAATTTTGAAGGATACAAATGGATCGGCAATTTTCTTTGCAGCTTAATGCAAGCCCACAGCCAGTCAACGGTGACTTGTTTTGTTGAAGATTTCAAAATTTCCTAAAAAAAATTATTGAGAAATATGTATTAATAAATACATCGAAAACCCCCTACTGTAACCTTATAACATACTATCTTTACTAATAATAAAGCTGAAAGTCTCTCTGTCCGGAACTCTCTGTCTATCAGGATCTATGTCTGTCCGGATCTCTCTCTGTCTGTCAGGATCTCTGTGACACGCATAGCGCCTAGACCGTTCGGCCGATTTTCACACAAAGTTAGTTTGTAGCATGGGGGTGTGCACCTCGAAGCGATTTTTCGAAAATTCCATGTGGTTCTTTTTCTATTCCAATTTTAAGAATAAAATTATCATAAGATGGGCGAGTAAATTACGAAATCATCATAACGTGGAACCGTAACATGGGCACAAGCCAATTGGCGAGATACGAAATTATCATAGCGTGGAACCGCAACATGGGTACAAGCCAATTGGCGAGAAAATTCACCACACATTATTTGTAAATATACAGGCGAGCCAAAAGACCTTTTAATTTTTCTATTACGGGCAAAGCCGTGCGGGTACCACTAGTAAATAAATAAAATTACAATGTCGGTTGCGAGGAAAGATATTTCTTTCATTGATACTATTTTGACAGAAAAACAACTATTACAGAATTTAGGTAAACTAAGTGACATTTACATAAAAAGCGTTTGGCGACGAGATTAGTCTTCAATCAGTTGATTAAGTCCTTAATTTCCAGGAAAAGATGGAATTCTCAAAAACCGAAACTCTCTTATCAGATATAAGTATTGTTCTCTAACATTATCCAGGCTGCTTGGAACTGTGGTGTAAAAGAGAGGTGCAAGAGTTCTGAGAAAATGTGGTTTGGATTTTAACTGTGAAGTACTTCAAGAGCCTGCGATGTCGTTTTGAGTGATATCATTCCGTATTACTGTTAGTATTAAAGCAGCAAAGTGATTTTCTGCAATTTTTTTCTAAAAGTTCATTGTAAACTTTTGCATTAAGCATTCTTGCAACTACGCTTACACTAAGTTTATCCAAGTTTGGGTTTGGTTTGTTGTTATTGCGATGACACAACACGTTGTAAAGCCTAAAAGGCAAAGTTATATTTTGAAACAGTTTCGAAATACCAGGGAAAAAGTACTAAGTTGAGTAGTACTGATCCAAGTCAACTCAAATTTGGATGCATAAAAAAATCTAAGCTATGTTTCTCCCTACATGTAACTTACAAACCAGTTTTAACTTGGGAGAAAGTTTTTTCTGTCCTTAAATAGACACACAGTCATTCAGGTACGTCGTCATCCGGTGCGTGTTATAATTTCTGAAAATCTATAATTATAGTCGTCAACATTTTTTTTTTCAAACACGCAAATTAATAATGAAATCTACCGTACTTACTTTTTTATCTTGTATAATGGAATAATTTGCATCACTTTTCTGATACTCCTTCAAATGATGGCCGTCAAAGCTGACTTTTGTTAAAGAAGTATGTAAGTTTGAAATCATTGAAAAATATACAAACAATTTCAAAATCAAGCAATCATGTTTTGTTACAAAATCATTTGTATCTTAACGAAAATAAAAAACCCTGATAAAAAATATGATCGAAAAAAAAATAAATAAGTAAAATGAATGTAAACATTATTATTTTCAACAAACGATAGGATACCTTTCAGCTAAGCACAACTTATTTTTTTTCAATGAGCAGAAGTGACGTCACTTGCAGCGTAATTAACGCAGAGGATAACTACCAGATAAAGTTAATGGGGTAGTTTCCATCAGTCAAAAGTACTACTTTTATTAGTACTTAATGAGAAAAAAAAAAAAAAAACATGGAGCAAGGAAAAAATTTTATTTTCAAAGCGTTTAATTTTTATTTAAGTTTCTTAACTGTGTTTTAACTTTTTTCAAATAAGGCGTGGTCTTTATGACGTCACAAGTGATGAAATTCGGCGCGCTGAAAGCTTATAGTCTAAGATCCCACTAGGCTTGACCTACCCTCGTTTAGTTTCCAAAAATTGTTACCATATATAAAGAGTAAAAGTTGTAAATATAACGTGAAAGTAAGAATCTCTACCTCTTTCACAATGAACTAATCAGGGTTGCGGGGGTTGAAAGGTGCCTAAAAATGAGCAATTTACCCTCATTGAGTTTTCGAAAATCGTTATCATAAATGAAAAGTAAAAGATGGAAATAAAATGCTAAACTAAGGTTTCCTACCTTTTTCGGCTCCCTAATCCTATTTTTAGGCATCTTTCAACCCCTGGAAACCCTGATTAGTTTACGTGAAAGAGGTAGAAATTCAAATTTTCACGTTTTATTTACAACTTTTACTCTTCATCTGTGGTAACAATTTTAGGAAACTCGATGAGGGTAGATCAAGCCTAGTGGGATATTTCGAACTATTACTGTTTGACCGCGAATGTATGTAATTTGGCAATCTGCCAAGTAAAGACGATTCCATCTGAATGAATCTAGCAGGAGAGACGGGAAAATAACGATGGGATTTTGATGCACGCGTTTTATAATGTCACTAGTGCCTTACTCATTTATTGCATTTTCTAAAATAAAATAAAGGAAAACAAAAAAATTTACCATGGAAACAACAAAAAGGAAAGTAAAACATTTTCATTTCGTTCAGGAACGTAAAAGTAAAATGGTAAGCTCAAAACTTTGTTGTGAATAAATAAATTATTTAATTTTTGCCGTGAGAATATAGATAGAATAGACTTCAGATTAAAAAAAATGTTGCTGAGAGCAAATTTTCATTTTTATAAAAGTAAGGCTAAATAATAGAGAGGCAAAAGTGCACATCTGTAACAAACCAACTAACACCCCTATAAACTAATAGATACGTCCATTTCCGCCTATAAACCGGATATTAGCCTTTCCATGTAATCGATGGTCAGACAGTAGGCTTGCTGTTTACCGCGTTTCCAGATTATGATAATTAAGAAGAGAACTAAAGACTGCGCTCTACGCTTGCTATCAATCATATTATTGCCAGTATATGTGAAAAAAGAAGCAAATTAAATATTGTGATCTACGCGAATGGCATCAGTGACTGGCATTTCATCTTTTATGTGCAGAAGCGCAAAAAATGAAATTGACACTGCGCACCGATTAAAATAATTGGTAAAAAGTTCAAAACTTTGTCAAATTGTTTTAAAAATGGTAAAATCCTATGTTTCAAGCATGTTCTTTCAAAAAAAAAAAAAAAAAAATACTTTTGAAATTTTGGAAACGTCCCCATTCTGAACACAAAATAAACATTGATGATTTTTCAATAAAACTGAAAATGATTGCCACTTGTAAATTACTTCAAAACGATATTTTACGAATTAGAAATGGATAACTTTGTAAAGAGGATATTATATGACCCGAATATATGACCTTACTCTAACGATCATGTAAGTTTATCTTAATCTCTTCTATCGACACATGCCAAACAAGCGCAACTGACAGTGGCGTAGAATAGGAATTTTCTTTTTAACAGAAGCTGACAAAAACATCTGGAAAAAGATACAGTAGAAATTCTTAAAAGCTTCACTGAACACGCAGAAACATGAAAAAGTGTACCCCAAACATGCAATCAAAAGATAAAACTATAAAAAGTAGCAACTACTGTATCACAACTGCAAATTTCTACTCATCATTCAAGCATTTTTTTTTTCAAAGAAGGGTACAAAATCAGTGAAATACATAATAACTGTGTTGATTAATAATAACGTTTTTATTATTAATCAACACAGATATGGCGTCCCTCATTTGAAAAGCTATAGGTTCAAAATAAATAAATAAATAAATCATTCGCAAAATTCCAGGTATTCAAAACGAATCCGCTAAAAACAGTATACATAAAGAAAAGGTCATACAAAGCTCTAACTATGCAAAATGTTTAGAGAATTCTAAGTAAAATGGATGTTTCACTAAACTCTATGCATTCAAAATAGATGTTTCAGAAAACTTTATCTCATTTCAATGAACTTTTATCGATGCTTACAAAACATAACTACATAAGAATTTGAAGGATCTAAATGCATGCTTTCATTAAATGTTAAAAGACATTTTTAAAAATATAAAATAAATTTATTTTGTGAAGGCATTTGTGGTATCTTTATTATGCTTATAAATGTATTGCGCTTTTTTTTATGAAGCCCTACATGCGCGAAAAACAAAAATTCAGTCAAAACAACAAATAGTTTTTTTTAAATACAAAAATAAGAATCATGCATACGATATTTAAATGACAACAGTTATAACAGTTTTCTTCAATAAGTGGTTGCTATGCTTATAAATGTATTGCGCTTTTTTTTATGAAGCTCTACATGCGCGAAAAACTAAGATTCAGTCAAAGCAACAAATACTTTTTTTTAATACAAAAATAAGAATCATGCAAACGATATTTGAATGACAACAGTTATAACAGTTTTCTTCAATAAGTGGTTGATGTAAATACGTATTTTTTTAATCTCATTTTTAAACGTGTACCATACTTTCAGCAGGGGGGGGGAATGTGGGGCAAAGTGAAATGGTTAAGATGACAGTGGGTATTCAGAATGAACAAATCGGAAATTTGTTTTGAAAATGACAGAACATAAAGAAAGAACATTATATTTTATAACAAAACTTGCATTGAAACAGTATTTTTTTTCTTGGCAGTAAATTTGAGTTAAAAAAAGTGGAATTTTTTTCCTTTTTTTTTCATGGAACAGAGTGAAAGATAAACAATTTTTCAAAGGAAATATTTTCTATTCGATTATAAAACATATTTTTGATCAAAAAAATCAGTAAAAAAAAGGTTGAATGAATAAATGAAAAAATAATGAAACAATAAACGCATAGTTAAATGAATAAATCAATTAATATTTGAAAAAAAAATTAAAGAGCGTGCAAAAGAATGAATGAATAAGAAAATAAGTGAATGAATGAATAAATAAGTAAATTAGTAAATGAAGGCATGTAAATGAATTAATTAATGAAAACGTAAGTGATTTACATTAAATGATTGAGTGGTTAAATGAAGAAAACTATTTCACTTTGCCCCATCCACTTTGCCCCGTATTTACTTGACTAATTGTACAATTCATTTAAAATACAAATAAGCTAAATGTTAACTAAATTAATACTGTATTGAATATTAGGAAGTCTCAATTCATATTTAACATGTTAATAACAAGAACTTTATCATATCATAGTAACAAAAATAATTTTATACTTACAACAAAATATTACAATATCAATTTTTTAAAATTGCCTATATCACCAAATGCTCTAATCTTTGGCTGTATTTTTTTCCTGACTAGAATCGACTGCATATGGTACTACTAAGTTAATAAAATAATACCAGATAGGTGGAGATAAAAGCAGAGTAAATATTTCACCATTTCACTTTGCCCCATGTTCCCCTACTTATTTTAAATTGCTGTAAACATTTTATAATCTCAGAATGTATTTTGCATTTTAAATATAACGTATGCAATTATTTCTTATAATTCAGTTGATAATAAATTTGAACATCAAAACATTGTTTCATTTTTGTTCCGTCTTCATGTTAATTAGTTTGAAAAATACAACCTATTCGTGCATATTTAATTAATTTGTATCAGTGGCGCAGTCCCAAGAACCCTTGATTTCAACTCAGATGTCAATTCTAGTACTGTAATTTATGTACTATAAGGACGGATGCGCCTCCCTCCTCCCCAGACCGGAAATTCTGGCTCCGCCCGTGGTTTGTATTTTCGTGAAAAATCTCACTTTTAGTTATTGTAGGTACCATCCAGGTGCAACTCGAAAGTACAGTCGAGTGCTTTGACTGGCCGCTATGCAAGCTTCAATATTGGAACTAATGTCTGAACTTTTACGGATATCTTTTCGTTTTGATTTTTAATTGTACGTATGGAAGATTCACTCATACTTATTGTCGCGCTACCATCGACGGTTAATAGTTGTTCAAGCATATCGAGAATCTTAAGCCTTTTTTTTTTAGTTAGAAACTTTCTTTTTCTTCCCATCTTCACAAACTTTAGATGAAGGTGTCATTAAGGTGCCATTATATTTCATCAACTTTCATATTTGAATGAAAAAAATAAATAAATGAAAGATGCTGAGTGATTATTTGATGCACTAACAACGCGATGCGTAGACTAATTTAGTGTGGGAACTTTCGCTGTCAGTGTTGCTTAATGAGATGTAAAAACACTCACAAAATCAATATTTAATAACCAATAACGAAGCTGATACTTCCTTCCAAAAAATTCGTGTTGTGGACGAAAAATTCGCATTAGCTCTAAAATTTGTTACTAGTGAAAATTTCGCGTAATAGCCATTTCGCGTAAGTCGAATCGCGTCGTAGCGGGAGTCGACTGTATTATAAAACATCCTCCCTCTACTTTTGTACTAATGTTCCAACGCTTTGCATGTATGAAATAGTCGTCTATCCTTATTCCTCTGTATTACATGAAAATTAATCATTTTTAGTAATTCCTTAATATTACTATTATTACTCTGACTTTGACTATTCAAAATCCCTGATCATTAGTTAATAAATTACAGACTGGGACTGTTTATTACTTCTCCCATAAAAGTATTTTTTAATTCACTATGTATGAAAATTAAGTTTCAACATATCAATATTATTTTTGGTCGCTAAATCATTACTATCGATTTTTTAGAGCATCGATGCTTTGCTATCGATGTCACATCTCTAACAACCAAGTATATTTTGTGATAGGTAAGAGAAAACTTCATCAAAACAAATTTCTCGTAAAAACGAGAAATATACGAACTATATTTTGAAAGAAAGAGGTTCACATACTTTTTAAACAATAATAAGTGTCTCTTGCATCAAATGCAACAATATATTACCAATACAACATTAATATATGTAGAATAAATGAAACACAAACGAAACCTCTATTCGATATCAAATTTTTAACACTTATTACAGTACAGGGTATTTGAAACAAGATTGGGAAACTATTGGAAGAAACGAGAAATCGTAGGATTAGTTGAGAAAGAAATTCGGTTGCACCCAAGGGACAGGAAAAGTGACACAAAACTAACAGATACGAAGGTTTCTGAAAAGGACACTGGTGCAATTGTGATCGATATAAAATTGAAGTTCTACTAATGTCATCATGCAATCAATATGAAATAAGTCAGTGAAAGGCATAGCATAACTCAACTGCATAATAAAAGTATCAGACGACAGAAAAAGACTTACATTTTTTTCGACAGGATTTATCGACTATTAATCACACCTGGAGATATTTAGTAATCATCGGAGACTAAAATGTTATGATCTTAATTTATCACAGAAAGATTAGTACTGTATTAGAAATAATGTTCTGTATAGCATGCAACTCTTCGGAATTCAAAATTATGAAAAAACTCTCACATTTCAGTTGTATTTCGGAAATAGTACTCTATTATTCAGTTTGAATTAACACTATTTCGCTTCATACTTAACTGTGCTATAATTAATTTTATTTTTGTACTGGACGGGGAGCGGGATGTTTCATTTTGTTCAAATTGTAACGAGAATTTTAATCAAATTCTCTCTAGCAGACGATTTTACTCTTCGCGAACCAAATAAGATTGTAAAGTAATCTTCAGGGAATGGTGAACGTGAGAGAACAAGGGGCGAGCCCTTTTCTTTCTTTTTTTTTTAAGTCCCTGTGAAATAATTTTTTTTTTTGTTTTCAAAGAATAATATAAAAAACATTCTGCTGTGTATTCAGTTATACATAACAAATAAATATTTTAATAGAAAATAACACATTCTGCAAAAAGCATTTGACATCAACAAAGCCGCGAATTCGTAAATGGTTGTTGATTGCAACAATTTGCATTTTTTTTTTGCTTTATTAGGTATTTTTATAATTTAGAAACAGAATATCTTTTAAAGGAACACAGAAATTTTTATTTAAATAATCTTACTGCAACAAATAGTTAACGTTTTTAATTATTTCATCAACGCATCAACATTTTCTCGCTAATGTATCTCTTACATCTCCTCAAAGTGAAGTTGGGAAAACTTAAGAGAGGTGAAATGAAGTGAATTAATGAAGCGAACTAAATAGTTCAAGTCTTTGAAACGGAAATTGGTTTCGGTACTAAGGTCTGATGAATTACTGTTTCAATGTAGAGAAATTCATCATAAACAAAGCATTAAAACTTAGATTTAATCCTTACCCTACAATTTAGTCGTTTTTAAAATTGTAATTTCTTTTTCTTCCGTTCTTTTTCTCTCTTTTCCCCTTCCCTCCCCCTCCCCCCCCCGTTTTGTTACAATGCATTTTCAGCCGTCAAATTTTACATTAACTATTTTAAAGTCATAGGGTTTAATTATAATAATGAAAGAACAGTTTCAATTAAAATTTTAAAACAGAAGAATTAATTTATATTTAAAAAGCATGCTAGTTGGGGAAAAAAGGGTTGGGAGGGGGGGGGGGGGTAAAAGAACACAAAATAAAGCATAAAATTTTTGAGGGGCGTTGAAGAGCCTTTCTGCAGTGGGCAGTATCTGCAGAAATGAGTTTTTGAGGTATTTGAAAGAAATGCGTTTTGGATTTCATACTAACAATAGGGAAATGTTCGAATTTGACGTTTTTTTCGCGCTTTTTTTTCAGCGGAAACCAAATACGGAAGTTTGTTCAATAAAGCTAACGCACAATAGATGAAAAAAATGCAAAAAAAAAAAAAAAAAGCAGTTACTGCCCTTTACCCCTGTCCAAGGCAGAATTACACCTTCAACGTCGAAAAATTGCAGCCACCAAATGAGCCACATGTGCGTGTGCGTGTCTATGTTTTTCACTTAAGAAATACAAAATAAAGATTTTTTAAAATTGTTTTTCGGGAGTTTTAGAGTAGATTTATGGTTTCTAAAATAAGTAAAGAATACTAATGCTTTTCTGTAATACGCATGTTATATATTCGTAATGGTATTCAGTACTCACTAATAACGCAGTTTTTTTCACGTACGCATGAATTTGGTTACAAGCAAAATCGGCAACGTCATTTTTAAGCGATTCAATAAAATCAAACATGAAATAATTACAAGTTGAAAAAAAAAAAAGTTTTACTTCGATATTCGAAATCTCATATTCGAGTTTTTAACATTTTTTAAAACAAGTATTCTTTTGAGTTTTAAAATCGAATTTGCAAAATATCGAAGTCACATTCGAATAAACTCAAAATTAAATTTCGAATTCCTTGACAGTTATATTTTAATCGCATTTAGGCAAGAATTAACAAGGTTAGGAACTTCGGTATTCGAGTTATAAGGTTGTGAGGAAAAAATCGAATCTTCAAGACAAGGATTCGTAGAAATTAATATGCTAAGTCCATCTTTATATGATTTCATGCGATTTTGAACAAAGCTTTCGACTTAAGAACATTAAGTTCAAAAGTCACAAACTTAAAAGACCCGAAGAGTTTTGTAATAAAAAGAAAAAGTCATGTGAACGGTTGTTTCGTATGAAAAGGAAATTAACTTTTCTTGAGTATAAACTCTTTAACTTGTCTACAAAATTTACGTATTACAATAATCTTTTTCAATCGTTTTAATTCTGCAGAATAAAAAAGAAAATTTAGTTTATTTTCAGAAAACTTGATGAGGTTAAGATTTTCTATTCGAAGAGTCCAAAAAAGAAGAAGAAGAAAAAATCAAGCATTTCTGAATTTTACTTTATTGCACCTAGAGTCAAAATACCAATCAGGAAATGCAAGGGATGGGAGGGGGCAGATTTTCCCCAGCTTTAGAACCTTGAATTTCAAAATGTTAAAAAAAATGTACATAAAAGAGCAGCATAACTTGATTTTTCAATTGATGTATTTAATTTTAAACCGCGTAAATAATGTGGAAAACTTCTTAAAAAGTCATCATTATTCAATGTTTACTGACACATCTTTGACTTTCAAAGTGGAGGAATACTATCAAAGGAAACCAAAAAATTCCACTTCAAATGCATGAAAAAAGAATGAGTTTCCTGCAGCAGTGACAAGTGTAAAAAAAGGCGAGAGAATGATCTGTTTCCTTGAATATTTAACTGAACAGGTTAAATCTGATTAGCACCAAAAAAAAAAGGTTTTTTTGTATAAATTAAAGAAAAAAAAACCCCTAAGAGAAAAGAAAAAATGCTACGGGGGGGGGGGGGATACGGGTAGTATTTTTTCGGGACGTAATTCTTATTTGATAATTTTACCCAGGCAATAAAAAACAAAATATTTAATCCCCTTATTATCCTCACTTGACCAAAGTTGATGTTGCTCTGATTTTTCAGATCACCATGACAACGGTTGTTTTTAATATTTATTTAGAGAGGAAAATTTTCACTGTCATATGGTTTGATTTCATTCAAAATTTTTTTTCAGTGCTTAAGTCAAGCAAACTATACATTGAAAAATGTGTTTTTTTTTTTTTTTGTATAAAATAACGGATTTTTAGGAAAAAAAAAAACACCTGTATAGAGGAACTTAAACAGCAAAACTTCATCATTACTAAATTCCATCATTTAAGATTGATAAATAAAACTCACTGATGGACAAAACTTTCAGATTACGAATTCCCATTATTTAAAATTGAAGAGAAATAAAAATATATATTACACACTGTAAATAATCTTTATAATAATTGTACTGGTGGATATCGATCGTAAGCTCTTTATGTTTATTACCGCATCCTAATCACCATTTCTTTTTTTTTATGGATATTCCTCGTATTACCTAGAAAACCACCCGTCATAACATGACGGTGGCAAATTTCTTGGCTATTTCCATTCCATTTGTAGAAACAAGAAACTCAACGAGTAGGGTCCTATCACAATTCGTGATTGTGAAAACATAATTTAAATTTATTGAAATTTAAATGATGATGTATGCTTTTTTTCCCACTTCCTTTTTCTACTGTTTACAAAGTAATAAAAGAAAGCTTCGTAAAACTTTTCTGTTTGAAAATTCAACGGACTTTCAAATATTTTAAGGGAGCTCATATTTTTGTTTTCAGAAGACAGGAGGAAATTTTTAATCTGTAATACATTGTGGGAATTCTAAAAACAAAACTAATGCATATTAAAATCAGAAAAATTATAAATTAAAGAAGGTTTTAGTAAAGATAATTTATTTATGGCTTATGCGAAAATGTTTTGAGTGATATTTATGCTCTAGGTTTAATGTCTACAAGGGATCAAGCCCCCTTTGAACTTCCTTATGGGTACCAATGTGGTGGTTGCGTTCAATGATAACTTTCTTCGTCGGTTTGGAACAACTTGATCTAACGATGCTGCGTTATTAATAAAATCAAGATATATATACAATGGAATGCAAATTAATATAAAATATCATGTTCGCTATCGATTACATGTCATAAAATCAGCCCGCAGGTGAAAAGCAACTTAAGGCTGCTACTGTCAAGGTGCCATTTCCACTACAAACCTTTTTGACGACACATCCATTTATGTCTCTCCTAAAATTCTTCCGTTTTCGTGAGCAACTAACTCTAACGCCAGCATTTTCTTCCTTTCTTTTTTTTTTTAAAGAAGTACGAAATTGCTAGTAATATTGTAAAGTGCATAAAACGCTACAGGCACTAAGTGGAAAGAGAAATGTTATTAGAAAATCAAACATCAAAGTAGTGTTTTAGAAATAAGGAGCTAAATGCGTTGTTTTCGAAATAAATGACCTTTAATTTAATATGAAGTAAACCGAGATAAAGCTATTTCTTTACAAATTTAAAATGTTTGAAATCACAAAATTATTCCTTCACTGATTTTGCAGGAAATGAATACAATATTTTAAGCATTCTTTGTAATAAACTTTTAAACAAACTAAAACTATATTTCAAAACTAAGATTGTTAACTAGAAATCGAACTTTTTTTTACAGTAAATATCTTAAGCTTCTTTTATTAGAAAGAAGTTGATTATGGAACATTCATGCATGGGCCATTCCACCGTCACGTGCGGGACAATTAAACTCGATAATTTCACCAACATTTTGCTATAGATCTTAAAATTTTAACTAAACAGGGGTAAGCATATTTTTAAATATTTACATTTGATGCAAAGATACTTTTGACACAGTATTACTTTTATTAAATAACTTTGTTACCTAAAGTTCAATTTATTTGCATGTGTCACGTGCGGGACATCCAAAGTCAACCTATTGTAGTTTGCTGCATGCATTACTTATGATTTTGCACTATTAATACAGCAATGACGAAACAAATTTTAGGTTTTGAAAGCTGAGGTACCATCGTAAAGGAAACATATCTCATTTGTTGGGAAATAATAACTTAAACCGTTAAAAAAAATGTCTTCGGCCATTCCACTAAAAACGGTCATTTTAATCCGCACGTGATGTTTTTTTTTTCATAAAAAAAGAAATAATTTAAAAGGTAATGACGAAATGTTTTGCGTAAGAAGTCACACATATGTTGTGATTTCCTAAGCGACGAAATTTTGCTCATTACCCTTTTAAATTATTATTTTAAATGAAATGCACGAAGTGTCACGTGCGGGACAACATTACAGTTTTCCGTTGAATGACCCAGTATTTTTTTTTTTTTTTTTTTTTACGTTTTTCCTACTAATCAGTAGTTTAACAGACATATAGAGCAGTATAAAAACATTTACCGAACAAAAAATTAAACAAAATTTTTTTTTTTTCTGAACAACTGATTATATTTTATTATTGAAGAAAGACAGAAAAAAAAATGCACTTCCAACAAACAATATTCTTTTTTTCCCCTCGATTACCAGAGCAGTCTGTATGAACCTATTTGAGGCATTTTTGACACTGAGCCCACAGTACATCCCTAATCATTTGAAGATTAATCTTGCGGAATGAGCACACACATCACCATTTTCATCTTCACGTTCACTTCTCTGTTCTTCCATTTCTGAAGTAAAAGAAACTCGCTTCTCCCCCTTATTGCGTATTTTGCTCCATATAGCTTCTTACCCCAGATTGAGTCATTCTCCAACGTGATGTTCATTCTCTAATACATGAAATAATAAAATTTCTCCCAAAAATGGGTTACGAGAGTCACAGTAGTGAACCGCAGCATTCCAAAATCAGCTGGATTCATGAACGCTTCGGATTAATTCCGCAATCGTTTTCAACGCGGTCATGTGAAGAATCGGATACCAGATTGGTAAATCAAATGCGATTTCGTCCACGTGACTGGTCGAAAATGACAGAGGAAGAAGTCCGACCGGTACGAAAATCTAACTGATTGACTGGATTTTCTTGATTTGGAGTAGTTAGACAACATAGTTTCCTTGAAAAACCAACTTTCCGGTACAGAGAACTCAGAGTTTTTCCTTTGACAAATGCTTCCGTTAAGGATATTGTGGAGGGGGGGGGGGATAAAAAGTAAGTAGTCTTTAAGGAGTCGAAGATTAAACTTTAAAAAAAAAAAGAAAGAATAAAAATGATAGTAAGGACACTGAAAAATAAAAGTGAAAATTAAAAGGTTTTAAAGGTTTTTTAAGGAACGTACGCACTCTGTTCATTCATGTTTTTCGCCCCAGATTATAAAAAATATATCAATACATAAATAAAATAAATAAGAAAATAACAATAATAAAATTCATTGAAGTAAATAAGATGCTTTTCAAGAACAATTGAAAGTTCACAAAACGCAATCACTGTGTGCGCACAATATACAGGGTGTTCCGTTTTAACCTGACCTCTATTTTCGCAACTGTTAGTCCTAGATGCACACTTCCAGTTGCAAAAATGTTTAAAATCAGATGCGGGGTTTAGATATTGAAAGTTTGAAGCAAAAAAAAAAAAAAAAAAAGGGTCAAAAAATACAAAATTTAACTTCTTACACGGGCCCTAGGCCCCCTAACTTATGTTTAGAGAAATAATCTCCATTCAAAACTATTACTGACACAAGAAACTTGACATTTTGACATTCGCGCGATCAAAACACAAGGAGATATTATAGTTCAAAGTTTTAAGGGACCATACAGAAGATGAGATTGGAACTTATCGCCCTTTCAGAAGAATGATAAGTTGTCAAAGTATTAAAAAAAAAAAATCATTGCTATTCAAAAATAAATGCAAATGTTATGCCGTGATACGCAAAACACACTGCAAAACCTCGAACAATTTGAAAAACCACTCTATGCACACATATCATTTTAAACACTTGTTAACCGCCGTATTTTCCCCCAAAAGGTGTTATTGACGGTGAGTAAAGTGGTGTAAGTCACAATGCCGCGTTTCATATCTCGGTGAATATTGGTCGTACTAATTTCAATCTTTTTGTAATGGAATTATTTTTCAATGAGGATTATTTCCCAAACTACAAGTTAGGGGATCTGGGGCCCGTATAAAAAGTTAAAATTTTGTATTTTTTGGCTGACTTTTATTTTTACTTCAAACTTCCAATATCTTAACTCTGCATCTGATTTTGAACATTTTTGCACTTGGAAGTACGCATTTAAGATTAACGGTTGCGAAAACAGAGTTCTTGGAGGTTAGAAGGGAACAACCTGTGTAGCATTCGTTAAATCATTCCATTTATTTAGATGCAATCCATTTATTTAGATGGATTGCATTTCGTAATTACAGGCCATTGCTAAAAAAAACTTCGAAAATAACGAACTGCAATACATGAAACTATTATTAAAATTCCCATAAAAACGGTTGCAGAATAAAATCAGCAACTTTGAAAATTCAAACGCATATCATTTTTGTGGAATTTTCTACAAATGGGCAAGATTATTCCTCAACATTTCGTTTTTTAGAGGTTATATCGATTTTTGACGTTTTTGTAGAAAACGGGGCAAAGAAAGAGGAAAACGCGGGAATAAGAAACGCGAAACTACAAAAAGCGTAGATCAGCGAAAATCCCTCTCCCCAGAATATTCCTAAGAGATTTGTATAACTATAGATGATGAAATGAATTCATGTTTAGTTGGATTTTAGAACCTTTTTTCGTACTTACGACAAATTTTTTACTCTCCTAAAACATATTTTCGAAAAAAAAACCCCCCCTCAATTAAAAAAAGCAAAAGTTAAATTATGGAAACATCAAAAATTCTAATCGGGTGGAAGGCACAGGAATGAAAAAACTTGAAAATTAACAAACATTTATTCACTTCTGAAGTTACCTAACTACAAAAGCATGAAAAATATTTATATATAAAAAAAAAAAATAAATAAATAAATAGAAAGTGCAAAGTAATTGGGTTTCAAACAGGTTCCATATTTGAAAGTAGTGTACTCGCATCATTTAAGTAAGCTTGACAATGAAAATTGTAGTTCAGAAACAACATACAGTCAAACTCGCTTATAACGAGCCCTGATTTAACGAGAACCCGGGTTTAGTGAGGAAATCAGAAATACTTGGTTGGTACAATGCTAAGTCTGCGGGAGCATAACTCACTTTTAACGAGCGGACCCGGCAGAGGCGTGCTCACGGGGGTCACCAGGGGTACCACGGTACCCCCATTAAGTCAAAAAAAAAAAAAAAAAAGAGGGTATTAAAAGTACAGAGCACCTTAATGTCTCGCTGAAAAAAGTGTCCCTGGTGAACTTTAAAGATGACACTCCCCCTCCACCCCTCCCTCAAAACCGTTCATTATGAAACATCAGAACCTAATTGAAGTAAAATATTTTCGTAGAAGTAGAGGTAGTGTATCCGGGGATTTCTCTTCTACTAAAGTCACGAAGCTGTAGTTGTAAAAACGCAATTTTAGACGATCTTTGCTAATGTTAACTATTGGGGGGGGGGGGGAGGTTTGAGTTTCTTTTCTCGGCAAAAAAAAAAAAAAAATCAATTTTCGAATTGCTGTTGAATTTCTAAACACCGCAATAAACTCATAATGTGTTTTCGAAATAATCTTGGAAAATAACGATCCCTCTTCCTGTTACACCTTCAGTGAGAGCATTCCTGTATCACTGAAAGGTACTAAAGTGTAAAAAGTATTTTTGCTGAGATCGCAAACGCTCGTATTTCAAACAAATAATAATATCAGGCTGGAAGCTGAAAACTTCACTATTTAAAACCAAAGCAGTCTGATAGTTTTGGGAAAGAAAAACTCGTAAAGGGGTTTTCAAAACAAATTAATCAATAATTAAAACCAGGCTTGGAGTCAATTACGAGGGAATATAATCGATTACGATTATGATTACGAGCACGAAAAAAGGGGGTTACACACACACACAATTACAGCAACAATTCGATTATGTAGAAAATGTAATCGATTACGATTATAATATGCCGATTATGATTTTGATTACGGTTACAGACTCATAATATAATGTTTATATATCACTCATTTGCATCAACAATGTGATAGTTGAAAGTTATGATTATTGATTTAATACTAAAGAGCTAATTGCAACTACTATGTAGTTTGTATATATAAAGAAGCTTGTCCTGACTGACAATCAACGTACAGTCAAACCTACTGAGGCTAGAAAGCTGAAATTTGGAACATAGGTTCATTTTATGACGTAAGCGCGTGCTAAGAAAGAATTTTTCGGAATTTCAATTTTAAGGGGGTGAAACGGGATGGGGAATGTTCTGCACTCATATGCAAAGTTCTCAAGAATGAGCTCGAGTTCAGGGTCGAACCAGGTATTAAAAAACTCGAAATTTTACGAGGGTTACGAATACTTCAGCCTCATCCACGTAGGATGCTAAATAACGGAGATATTAGTTAAAAACTCAATTTTATATCCACTTGAACATACGTCTATGCCAAAAAATGGTCCGATTTTTTCGGTTTTTGTACCGTTGGAAAGCCCGTAAAAAAATTTCATTCCGAAAATATCCACTAGGACTAGAATCGGGGACATCGAAAAATGACTACAAAAAAAGTTATAAGCGTTTGAAGTAAAAATTAATTTATTTCAAAAAGAAATTTCTTCCTCTATTTTTTGCGCGAGATTAATTTTAGCTCGAAGAAAAGCTGAACAGTATTATTTGTTGCCATTTCTTGCTTGAGCATATAGAAATTAAATTTCTTATAGCCGTTTGTTAATGCATTGAGGCTTTGTGGGTAATTTGGGTATTTTTAAATATTTTCCTTTTGGATTATCGTTTCGCATTTTAATGCTGTTGTGCCTGACTCTGCTCGGATTCAATTGCTATACACGTCAATCCATGGCCCCACTTTTTAATAAACGTAGCCAACCTTTTCATTTTTAACACCCGACAAACAATGGAAGGGGGTTATAAGTTTGACGTGTTTGTCTGTGGCACTCTAGCGCCTAAACGGATGGACCGATTTTGAAAAAAATATTTTTTTGTTCGAAAGGAGAGTTGATCGAGAGTGTTCTCAGCTAGGTTGCATCTTTGGATGACATTAGTTAACGCAGATATTAAGTAAAAACAAAAGGTTTTAGCGATTTTTGAAATGAAAACATAGTTAATTTTTTTTTAATTTGATACCAAAATAAGGAGTTTTTTTTCCCGCGTCTGATAGAATCTGTTTGGAACTTCCATGTTTCATAGAATTCGAAGTATAACGTTTTTTTAAAGCAGATTTTAATAACGGTTAAGATTATATTCACGCGATTGATAAACAAATTCATTATTGGCCGTCAAGGAAATTAAAAGCAATAATTTAAAACTAGTTGACCCGTGCGGAACTCCGCACTGTGCTTCAAATCGTTTCATAAGGCATTTCGTTCTTTAAAAATTTCAAAGGAAGAACATTATGAAGAAGAACCGAAAAAAAGTACACGGAAAAAGTAAGCGCACAAGAAAAGGCATGTAATTTGAAGACATCAGTAACAAAACCTCGCTAAATACAACGTTGAGATAATTTGATCATCGCTCACCTTTTGGTTGTACGTAATTTCAATGCAAACATAAATATCATTAAAAGTGTGGCTGAGTAGTGACTTCTGCTTTAAAAAAAGGCATAAGAACTACAGGCTGCATCAAGGTTTTGAAACAGCAAGGGGCGTTTTCGAAAACTTGATTTTTCGACCGTAAGTCTATTTTTCGTCATTAGCCAGCCTGGTAAGTTTTAAAACGTGAGGAGAATAATATATAACATAAGATATTGAAGAAAAATGTTTTTATTTTTGAAAATTTTTACAATTTGTAACCGCAGGCTGCTTGAACCGTTATGACTTAGATGGCAGCACGTTTTCATCATTTAACAGCACGGTTAAAATACAAAATTAATTGAACTATGCTCTTTTTTAAGCGTAGCTTTTCGAATGTAGTAAAAATGTGATAAGCTATTTGTTTTTTTGCAAAAAGAAGAAAAAATATATATTTTACCCTTCAAATTGAGGGTAGTAATTTTTTTATTTGTACAAAGAGTCAAAAACTCATTAGAAGAATATATATTTCAATATACGATTTATTATTTTTTTCTGAACAAAAAACGATTCTTTTTAGTCTAAAACCTTAAACCTGTTACTTATATTTTCGCTTACATTATGCTTTACTTTTCTAACCAGAGCCAAAGCTTAAAAAAAAAAAAAAAAAAAAAAAAAAAACGTGCATTTCAGGAGTAATTTAGCACAAAGTCACATCAAGTTTTCATAAGAGCAAGGAGCGTTTCCTTCTCATTTATTCTATTTCCTCATATTTGTTATTCAATTAAATAAGTGTTCATGTAATGCACGATATTTCTCTAATGTTTTGATGCAGATTGTCCAGACGTGGGTCCGAGCACTTATTCTCCTGGTTACGAGGAGAACGCTCTGCCGATCAAGCTATTCAGCTCTGTCGGTCGTAATGCAAGTTAAAGTTATACGTTTAACCGAAAACCTCATTCTGGTTCTTTAAAACACGTTTTTTCGGCTGAAAAAAACAATTTTTAGACAGTGGGTCTATTTTTCGTCAGTAGCCAGCATCATAAGCTTTAAAGTAAGGTGTAAATCAAAGAAATCGATCAAGAATTGAGGAAAATCTGGCGTAGAAACCAAAAACAGGCTACAGAAATAATATAAATAAGGATGATATTTTAATCTGTTGCCAGTTTCTATTCAATAGCAAACAAAATACTTGACATTGATTTTTAATAATATAAGGCTTTTAAAACAATTTTCAAGTTTCCCTCTTGATTCTACAGTTGCGACTCAGTCGGGGGTATTTTAAATTTTTAATTTTATCGTTTCTCTGTCAGGGAATACAAATGTCAGCCCTTACGGTTGGTTTACTTATCCTTGGCAGAAATAGGACTTCACCAATAGTGCCATAAAATTTCCGAGTTCTTCTTTACACTAATACTTTATTTTGTTTAGTTGGCGCATTCTATTCAATCTACACTATTCAATTTGTGTCTACTGCTTTCAATGGGCTAAGTATAACTTACGATTTATTTGAAAATTATACTTAACAATTTAAAATAATATATTTTTTTCATTGATCGGGTGTACTTTGTGCTTTCATTTTAAATTTCATTTTTGACCTAAAGTTCGGGTTCAGGGAAGGTGAGCTTTGTCTGTTCTATTGGCAGATTGATTTTGAATTACAACTACTGATCATAAATATAGAAGGTTTTTCAAACATACATTATGGGGGGAGGGGGAGTACTTTACATTAAAGTTTGATTTTTTTGCTAAAATCTTCAAGTATGGTATCATTTAATCACAAATTACTATTATTATTATTATTTATTGTCTTATCTATACATATAATAAAATAAGATGTTTGTGTGTGTGTGTGTGTGGCGCGCTTCCCGGGAAAACGGTAAGGCCTAGAAAGATGAAATTAGGTATACAGGTACAGTTTCTGCCGGAGATGTGCATCTCGGGCTTCGATTTTTGATATTTTAATTAGAAAAAAAGTTTTTTAATGTTTTATGTGTCTTTTTGCACTTTTTACCTCACAGACCCCGAACCAATCGCACGACACAAATATTTTTTGTACTGTAGTGTTGGAAATTTCATTTTAAATACGATGAATGAAAGAATTTTGAAGATAGAGCAATTTTTGTATTTTTTTTTTTTGAATTTTTGAAAAAACCTTCAAGATGCATTTTTTCCTGGGTTTTATATTTTTCTAATATCATCCTGCGAGAAGTATCACAGCCTCATTTCTAAAATTTAAGTTGGTAACAGTAAAAAGATTTCGCCCTCTTCAGAAGGAAAAAGTTCTTAAAAATACGCAATAGTTTTTTTTTTTACAATTTTTTTAATGCTGAACATTATGTCTTTCTATGCATCGGTCGAAAAAAGCGTTCTTCAATCTTTTATGCCTCTGACGTCACTACTTGGATTTCGATTCGATATTTACGACGGAATCTTAATCGGAAACAATGTTATTTTTTTTTTACTATATAGCTTACTTCTACATTTTATGACGTGATGACCACGTGTTTTTTCGGCAGCGCTTGCTTTTTTTCCTTCCTTTTTTTTTCTTTTGTTTAATTTAGGGATTGCATTTATTTTTTTTTCCATTCCCGCCCCCCCCCCCCCCCAAGCTGGACTTTTTGCTGTATCTATATTACGTTACATTTCATAGATGTGCGCATTTAATTCAATAAAAACAGCGAGATTTTTTTTTCTTCGTCACTTACGAGTACTTTACTTCGTTACTTTTTGCACACTACGGGAAATTTTGGAGATAACTTTTTTTTTTTGCTCTATTTAAATAAAAAAGCGGTTTTTTGAGTGATCTTTGTTTTTATTAGGAAATGAGCGGGGAAGTTAAAATAAATAGAGATGGATAAGAAAACTTAGAGATAGATCGTAAAGGTAGATAGCCGCCGAAGGCGGCATTAGGTAGATACAAAGATTGAGATTTAGTGGACAAAAAATGTTTTTTTTTCGAATTAATACTTATATAAATAAAAAGGAATATAAATAAAAAGAGATTGTTAATTACTGTCAGAGATAGATATGCATAGATCGTATAGATAGATAAACAAATATAGAGGTCGATACAGTAAATGGACAGCAAAGAAAGAGACATGCCCGTCATTTAAGGAACTTCAACGACGTGTCAATGCCCCCCCCACACACACCATGACTTCGAAAAAAAACAATGCTTTCACATAAAAGTGGAAGTGCTTTTTGTTATTTTTCGACAAAATTTGCAAGAAGAGTACGCCGTTTGTGTCTCCCCTCCCCCTCCTTTAATAATATTCCAAACGACGGAACTGGAGATAGATCTAGAAAATATTTTATTCAAACTACTAATGATATAGATAGATATAGATTGATTGATACCGCCACGAAGTTTATTTAAGCAGCCGCCGAAGGCGCCAACCCTGGCACAAAAAGGCGAATGGCGTAAAAAGGCGGACCAGCTGGTCGCCGCAGGCGGCTAGTTAATAAATATATTGTTCCTACACTGTCGGTGTTAATAATTTACAGTACTTATTGTTTTGTAAAATAAATTAACATCTCGCTTTGGCTCTAAAGAACTGTTTTGTTCTTTGCACTTACAACTATTTTAGTTTCACGGGCAGGTACTGAGCCCGATTTGTGAACACGTCAGTGCGATATGTTTTGAGTTCTTTCTATTGAGAAAAAAATTTAAATATCTATTGTTTCTCATATTTGTAACTGGCCCAGGCAACGCCGGGTATTTTTGCTAGTATTATATATAACCTAAAGTTTATTTATTTATTTATTTATTTTTAATTATTACACTGTTGCAGGAAAGGAGCAACATATGAAAGATAAAAAACATCTAGATAATTTAAACTGCGCACATTACACAATGCTATAATGACTGTACATTGTATACAGTGTATACAATAAGGTTTCCAATCCCGCACCGAATTCAGTCCCGCGGGATTTCGGGATTGTAAGGAGCCAATCCGCGGGATTGACTTCCTTCTTCTAAAAATTAAATTTTAATGTCAAATAGAAAAAGTTGTGCCTTTTAGTAAAGACTGCTTTTATGACTTGAATTAGTACATAGTCAGAAAATTACAGAGCCATTGGTCTTTTATCTCTCGAGAAATCCGTAAAAATGTGAATTTTTAAAAAGTGTCCTAATACTTTTGGTCATACAGTGTATGTGTATTCCTCAAAAACAATAACGTACGAAAGAGACATTCTGACAGTTAAAAGCAAAAGTAACCAACTGATTTGGTACTGCACAGTGATTAAAAAGAAGAAAAAAAGGCAAGCATGATGAATTTGATTTTTATCATGAACTCACTTTTTACGAGCATTCGGTTGTAACGAGCAAATATCGCGGTCCCCTTGCGCTCGCTATAAGCGAGTTTGATTGTACTTACCCATGAAATTGCCGAATTCCAGAAGATAGGTAAACGATTAAAAAACGAGCTGATCATCACATGACTTCCTTTTAAGCTAATTTAATGACAATAGCGCCTTGGACTTGGAGTAAGCAAAGAAACACTTCAAATATTTTCACCCCAAGTTTGTTGCGAACCGAAGCAAAAAAAAAAGGTTCTATACCGATTAATTTTTCTAACATTGGAAATTTTAATGTGATTCAATAATTAACTCTCTAAATATCGCCAATAGTGGCCAAATTGAAATCATATTTAAAAAAAAAAACGTCAAATTTGTCGCCAAGTTGTTGACATAACTTGGCGACCAAAAGCTTGGCGATATAGTGCCAAAAGTGTTTGCCAAATTGTAACACCATTTGAGTTTGCATTGAAATTAACAATGATTTCCCCCCCAAAAAGGTGTGAAAGACCCCCTTTGGAGCATCCGAATGCAACCAAAACGGGAGGTGCATAACTAGATCCCACTAAGAGTCTACGTATCAAATTTCAACTTTCTAGGACAGACCGTTCTTGAGTTATGCGAGATACATACCGCACATACACACATATGTACATACAGACGTCACGAGAAAACTCGTTGTAATTAACTCGGGTACCGTCAAAATGGACATTTCGGGTGTCTATACGTTCTTTGGCATGTATCCACGGTTGGTCGGGTTGAATTCGGGGACGAGCAAAATGGAAATTAAGGTCGATTTTTGAGTGAATTTTATTTTGCGAATACAATACTTCCTTTTTGATAAAAGGAAGTAAAAAAAAAAAAAAAGGAAGGAAAGCGGCTCCAAGGAAGGAAACTCTCTTGTTGGAGTGACCGAAGTCCATGATCGAACCTAATTTTTCATTGATGTAGGAACCTACCTACTCTCCTACCTCCATTGATTTTTGATGTTCTCGACTTTTTTATGTTCCGTTCGTGAATTTCTTGACAGTTTTCATAAAATACATTTCACTGAGAAGCTGAAGCTTGTTTCTGCATTTTATAGGATTCAAAATGGATTTATTATTTTACTAGCTGCGTCGCATGACCTTGCACGGTCTACCTCGAAAATAAAAGTTATGTCAAGTGACACGTGTTTAACAATCAGGCTTTTAATTAAAAAAAAAAAAAAGTTTTTTTTTTTTTTTGACAGATAGGTATAGGCGTGAGAATCTAAGTGTCCATTGCTGTAGAAAATTAATAATAATTAATTTTCTAGCTGAAGTTTTAGTTCAAGCTACAAATTCATATTCATACAGTTTTTACTGGTTTCAAAACGGTGGGAAATGAAGAGGAATTCGAATGCAATTCATTAGCAGTTTCATGACTTTGGAATTAGAATTCAAACCGGTTGGAGTCTTTTTAAATATCAAAAGCACTTTTTTGGCAATCTGAGTAACTAACAAGTAGTTCTACCCAAGTGTGAATCATCCATTGCAATAAAACTTTGCATATCGATAGAACACGTAAAAATAGTGAACGGCAATCTATCGGGAAAAAACACCTTTAACGGGGTGAAATTTACCATTAAATATTAAATAATTCGGAATTAAAGGGTACAATATATTCTTTTATTAAAAATTTTAAATACAAAAATTCAAATAATGATTTAAAATTTGAAAAAACTAAACAAACTAAAATTGACGTTTTTTTAGGATTTTTCTGAAAATACTATTCACAGGGGTTAACCATTTCTCGTAAGCGTACCCCGTTGCTCGGCTAGTTACCTAGGAGCAACTCCATGTCAGGAAAATCATCTTCTTCATCTCACCATTTCCGATTTCAATAAATTTTGGCATGAAGGACACATATGACAAGGTAAGTAATATTGCCAATTTGTAGATTTCTATTTTTAAAATTGTTCGAAATATAAGCCAGTAAAGAAACTCAAAATGTGCGGAAAACATGAAAAGCGTGTTTTTACAAATGACTGTAACTTCTCCCCCAATTACAATTGAATGAAAATTCAAAAAATATTGTAAAGCTGAAAGATAGGGCTTTCTATTAATATACAACATAACTTTCTTACGACAGATTTTAGTTTAAGTGTCTCTAACCGTGACGCAATAATATTGCGAAGGATGGCTAACCGCTAATAGTAATATTTTCAGAAAAATCATGAAACACGTCAACTTCAGTTTGTTTAGTTTTTTCATAAGTCTCTATGTCTGGATGTCTGTAAGATGTTTGTGACGCGCATAGCGCCTAGACCGTTCGATAAATTTTCATGAAATTTGGCACAAAGTTAGTTTGTAGCATGGGGGTGTGCACCTCGAAGCGATTTTTTGAAAATTCGATTTTATTCTTTTTCTATTTCAATTTTAAGAACATTTTCCGGAGCAAAATTATCATATGATGGAGGAGTAAATTACGAAATTATCGTGACGTGGAATGGGAGAGCGAATGAGCATAGCCAATTGCCGAGAAATTCGTCATCCATTATTTGTAAATATACAGGCGAACCGAATGACCTTTTAATTTTCAACTACAGGTACCACTAGTTTAAAATAAAAGAATATATTGAACCCTCTAATTCCCAAATATTCAATATTTAGGGGTAAATTCCCCCCATTTAAAGTGTTTGTTGCCGATAAAAAAATTAATAAATAAAAAAAAAAACACGGGTTCAATATTTTAAAATGTTCTATAGATGTGCTAAGTTTTATTCTAGTCGGTGATTCACACTTGGGTAAGGTTACTTGTAAGTAGCTACGAACTAAATTCGGTTAAGATCCGACGTAAGAGGTAGATTTATTCAAGGTACGAGCACAATCAAATACGGGTTCAATATTTTAAAGTGTTCTATCGATGTACTAAGTTTTGTTCCAGTCCGTGATTCACACTTGGGTAAGGTTACTTGTAAGTAGCTATGAACTAAATTCGGTTAAGATCAGACGTAAGAGGTAGATTTATTTAAGGTACGAACACAATCATCAGTTTTCAAATAATTTCACACACACAAACACCAACATGCAGATATATAAACAGCAATTACATCACATTTTCTATTTTAATGCATATAGCTTTGAAAAAAGTTTTTAAAACATCATACAAGTTCAGAGCATTTTTGAAGAGGCTCATACCTACCTTTATGGAGGTTCATCAACATTTACATCGAGCAATAAGCATTTGAAATATTCCTTTACCATGCAAAAGGGTTATACAGACAAAAAATCGAAGCAAAACGAACAAACAAACAAACAAAGGATACGCAACAAAGTATCTTCTCAGAACATCGGCGTTTTCTATCGAAGAAGGAATATGAAGTTTCATTCCAGAAAAAACATTAGGGAGATTCTGAAAGGAAAGGAGATATTTTCATCTAAATTCTTTTATTATTACACTGTCAAAAATGAAACGCTCAATTTTGACGATTCGGCTATCCTCGAGCACTATTTCGTTATTTTCGACGATCCTTTCGTCACCGAATCACGTGATATTTGACGAAACCAGAAATCTCAAATTTTTGACGAAATTATTTCGTCCCAATTTCGTCATATTGCAGTGCATTCTGGGAATTTTCGTTTCAGTCTTGTACTTGCTCGTTAAATTATCTTACGGAAATTATCCTACAAGATTCAATAAAAAGGTTAGTATTTATTGAAATTTGTATGTGCAATGTGCCTTCTTTTATGTATTGCTAGATTTTTGTTTAGTGTTGTGTTTATTGTTGTATTTAAAACACATTAAAATTGAAAACGAACGGTTCGATTAGGTTTAGAATTCTGTGTGTTGTTAAATTTGAGTCACCTCCACGTTAGGCTTAGCTAGCGTTATTTTTTTTTTTAATTTGAAAAAGAGAATATTGGTTTGTTGACATTTATTTCCAAAAACGTACTTCCTTTATTTCGTTAAAAAAATTACAAACATGACTAAAGAATTTGTACGAATTTAAACTTACAAAAAAAAAAAAAAAAAACCACACTCCACCGTAGCTAAACTAACACAGATGATATACAGCGCTTTTATACGTAAATGGCATAGAACTTTGAAGCTTTTAATTTCGACGTGGAATATATTACATGGTTATGTGTTTTCATTCTTCTCCATGAATTTTACAAAAATAATTCTGTTAAACGAAGTGTATTTTTTAGTTTAATAGTTCAAATTTGTTTCATTCCGCATTTTTATTTCCTTAAAAAAATACTATGTACCAATCCCCCAGTAAGTATTGATATTTTTTCTTCTTCCACTCTACATTTAATGTTTTTTTCAATATAATAATTTATACAGTAGTTCCCAAAAGTGTTCGCAAACTTATCATTTTCAATGAAATATTGCTATACCCATTAGTAAAAATTAATATTTTGGAATGGGTAAACAATATTACAAAACTTCATGAAATATTTAAGTAGCAAAATAAAATTGATTTTGAAGAAATTAATAATTAAAAAGTATCAAGAACTTTATAACACAAAAGTGTTCGTAGAAAATATTTTAAAATAATTGTTTAGCAATCTTTGAATAAAATCGATGAAACTCGAGGAAAAAAAAAGCGCTTGATGCAATAAAAAATAAATGCAAACCGTTTATATCAGCTTTTGGATCCGAAATGATACCGTCTTTTATTTTGTTAAGCTCGTAGACAAGACTTTTAAATGCTTATCCCATGTTGTTTATATAATCTCTTTCCCTGCAGCAGATGTTTCTAGCAATAAGTGCTTATGTTCATTATTTGTGGAGCCCTTTTTTTTTACTTGCATAAAACATGAAGTAAAGTAAATATCAATTTAATACAAATCATTTTAAGATAGAGAAAATATTAATTTCCATAAAGAACTCTATCTTTGTGCTTGATATTTCAGCAGAATATTTTCAATATTTTTAAAAAATTTCCGCAAATTAAAATAAGTTATTGAAAGTAGAGTTTTAATGTTTAACCTCGATTTAAAAAGAAAAGATAGTATAGCAGCATGTTTGAAAATTGTAATAACAATAATAAGCATTTTTTGTTTATTTTCCCACTTCATACACTAAATTTATAGGTTTTTCTATGTCAATTTGTGTTACATGATTCGTCATAATTATGAATTTTTCCATTATACATAGTTTCTACGGCTAAAATAAATGCAGCATTAATTTTATTGCCATATTTGCCGCCTGAAGGTATTGTCAACAAAAAGTGAGAAATCCCGGTATACATTAAATCAGACTAAGAAGCATTTTATAGATGAACTTCCAATAAATCCAAATTTTTTGTTGGAGCTGTGATTTTGCTGGATACAAAGTAAAATGTCTGAAAATTTAACCGAACTTCAATTGAAAAATTGAAAGGATAATGAAAATATATGAAAAATTAAAAGGATAATGAAAATATATGATAAGAAGTAACAAGCTTTGCTTGTTTGCACCACACTGATCCCTATTTTCATTATAAATCTTTGGAAAAAAAAATCCATTGATATCAGTCAATTAGTTCTCAAGACACAAACAAACAAGGAAATGCACTTTGTTATTGGGTTTCCCCTATCTTTGGCAGCTCTTCTCCCTTGGAGTTTTTTTTTTTATTTACTGCGTGAAAATTGCATATTTTAAAAATCAAATATGCTTAGTTAAAAGGTGATACTCCCTTCGTCTCCGTCCCAAACTAGTAAGTAGAGCTACGTTTGAATATTTTTGTACTAGTGATTGATTCTCATGATTTTATGATTTTGTTCGAATATTTTTTAAAGATTTCAAGGTACTATACTATCAATTAAAAACTTTACTTGGCAAGCATTCCCTCTTAAAATCATTACCAGCTGAGTTAAAAAAATCCGAAGTACACACGCCCTTAAGCTACGCCCCATTTTGTAAGTACTCTACCCCCAGTATAGCAGAAAAATCAGTTTTTTTTTTCTACTAAATCCCTATCCATCAGCTAGAAGGTAGCTCTATGTAATTATTAGTTAACTTATGAAATGGAGCTTGGCTTCGAGTGTTGGAGCCCTGGGTTTTTGACTCGAATTTGATAATGGTTTAAGGAGGTAAAGCTCGGTAAGTAAATGTTGTTTATTGATAACATAGCACAATAAAATCTCTGAAAAAAGTGCAAATAAAATCATAATCACCAGTTTCAGTACTACTTAATTCATAAGTACTTTATTGGAACTAATTTGAGTAGAGGGAGAGAGTACTTCAGAAAACATTCGTGAAGAAAATGGAACACGAAAATCGAAAAAAAAAAAGAAAAACGGTGTATTTTGGCTATCGGTTAAAATAAAAAATAAATTAAAAAAAAAAATCACAGATCAACAATTTTCGCACTTTTGATTTTTTTTATAGCTCAAAAAAATGAAAATTCACGACTTGATGTGCAAAAGAATTAACTCGTTTAATAGCTAAATAATGCTGATTCTCGATAAATTGAAGAAACTCTAATTCTAGAATATTATTCAGAAATTAATTTCAGAAACTAACTGAGAGTCTATCTGCCTAAATAAAAATTTTGTTCATCCGCTGTAAAAATAACTCATTCTTGCAATCTGCTTGAAAAAAAGCTGTCAGCATTGAAATCATCATATATTTTGAAAAATATGAAAATTAAATCATATGCTTTTCAAAGTCACAAGCGAATCGTAGCTTTTTAACTTAAGGAAAAAAAAAAAAACTCAGATTTGAAAGATATCGTGAAAACATGTTTTATTTCAGAAATAAACTGATGAATTTAATCGTAAAACTTTCCTCGAAATAGAAAAAAGATCCATGTGCATGAGGGCATACACCTATGGACTTAAACCTTTACTTATTATGTTATATATTCTCTTTCTAAAACTTTTTTTAGGATGGATCCAACATCACGGAGATAATTGGAACAAGGACAGACGAAGACTTTTTCATAATTATAACAATATTCTAAATGTTCGTATATTATACATTGATTTCATGTTACACATGTTTGGAAATAAAAATAAAAACTTAGGGGTGAAAAGCAAAGGTATATTTTTATAATCATTTAACAAACATTACACTAAATTAATTTTACCGAAAGATTTATTTCACATCTGCATTTTTTTAAGATTTATATTTTCAAATACCTTTTGCAATTTTGGCAGAGAATTGTTTTCAAAGTATGAAGTATGAAATGCATGCAATAATAAAATTCCTGTATTAAAAAACAGGAATTTTATTATTGCATGCATTTCATGTGGCCAAATAAACATTCTACATACAAGCAAAATTAATAAAACAAATAATTAATTAGAAAAAGAAAAAGGTAAGCTTTTTCTTAAGATTATCTAATTTTATTTTCTGTATCTAATTTTAGAACAAATATGTGCTAACTTAAAGTTGTCCAATTTATTGTACTTTTTCTTTGAAATTTGTGGTATAAGTTGGATAAAAATCTTTTTTTCTTTTTTTTTTTTCTGGAATTTTTTTATGCGATGCAATGAAGAAGAAAATACCCAGCAAATTTCTCCCGAGAATACATCGATGTAACTGTGCATAAAAGTGGCACATGATTTATTTTTCCAGAACCCAATGTCTGCTGAGGAAGTAGCACTTTTATATTCCCAGTAGGGCAGGGCGATGTAGAAATTTCTACATCGTGATGCATCGCAATCCTTACATCGCTATGTAGCGATGCATCGCGATGTAGTTCAAAGAGTTTGAAATATTCTTCCCGCTTTAGAGGCACCCCCCCTCCCCAATTAGGGGAGTTTTCCTTACAAAAATCCAGGCTTTTGTCAGATCTTTTTCTAATTTGGCACATAGGTTCTTTAATCACATGGGGTAGTACCCCATATGAATACTACCCCATGGGAAACTATCCTATGTGGATTTCCAGCATCAAAGGATATCTGGGCCGAATCTGGAAAAGATCCGACGAAAACTGGATTTTAATAAGGAAAACTCCTATAGGATTTGCCACACATAGCGGGGCGAAAACTACACTATGAGAATGCCGAAACATCAAAAGACAAATGTACCAAATTTGGAACAGATCAGACAAAAACTGAGTTCTTTATAAGACCCCCCCACCCACACACGTGGTTTCCCACTCCATAGCGGGACGAAGACGGGAATTTCCGAGCGTCAAAGGATATCTGTGACAATTTTGGAAAAGGCATGATAAAAACTGGTTTTTTGTAAGAAAACCCCTCATTCGGTGGTTGTTCCCCATAGCGGGGCGAAAACCACCCTATGAGAATTCCTGAGCATCAATGAACGAACCTCTATGCCAAATTTTGGAAAGATCCGACAAAAAATAAATTTTTTTTTCAAGGAAAACCCCATCGGGGTTGCCCCCCCCCCCACCCATACATTGACGAAAGCTAACCTCCGTGAATTCCTGAGCATCAAAGAACCTCTATGGCAAATTTAGAAAAGATCGGAAAATTTTTTTTTTTTATATAAGGAGAACCCCCAATGCGGTGTTGCTCCCCCCCCCCCCATCATGGAGGGTTGAAAACTACCATGTGTGAATTCCCGAGCATCAGAGGACCTCTGTTCCAAATTTGGAAAAGATATGATAAAAACTGTTTTTCTATAAGAACCCCTCCCGTATGGGAATTGCCCCCCATAGCGGAAAGAAAACCACCCTATCAGAATTCCTGAGCATTAAATAACGAAACTCTGCCAAATTCGGAAAAGATCCAACAAAAACTGGATTTTTTGTAGGAAAACTACCATAGGGGTTGCCCTCCCCCCCATAGAAGACCAAAAACTACCCTGCGTGAATCCCCGTGCATCAAAGAGCCTATGTGTCAAATTTTGGAACGTTCCGACAAAAATTGGATTTTTTCAAAGATCCCCCCCCCCATCGCCCCCCCTCCCCTTATAAAGTGATGAAAACTACCCTGCGTGATTCTTGAGCATCTAAGAACCTCTGTGGCAAATTTAAAAAAGATCGGACAAAAACTTGTTTTTTAATACGGAGAACCCCCAATGTGGGGTTGTCTGTCCCCCCCCCTTCCACATAGAGGGACATAAACGACCTTGTATGAATTCCCGAGCCTCCAATAACGAACCTCTGTGCCAAATTTGGAAAATATCCGACAAAAATTAGATTTTTTGAAGGAAAATCTCCCATTATGGGGGGGGGGGGGTTGATTAGATATCATGGGGAGTTTAATCTGCAATGATTTGTTTTACCTTTTTTAAGAAACTGTTTGTTTGCATTTTTACATAAATAAAAATTCGCTTGACATATTTTATGTGCCTCTTTTTTTTTTTTAACAATTACTTGTCTTTTTTTTGATGGGGGGGGGGGAGAGGGGGCTGCAGGCAGGTTGTTTCATTTTTTTCCCAAATATGACAAAGAGTCTGTACTCAATAAAAATTTTACAGAAAACGAACTAAAACAACGGCCAGTCATGTATAAAAACATGAATGTTCAAAAATCAAGACGGGAGGGGGGGTCAATTGACACCCTGACCTCATAAATGACGGGCCTGTGAAAGTGACTATACGTAATAAAGTGGGAAACTACGGTGGTAAGATTCTGAAGTTAGGATTTGATCCACACGCACACGAATCTTATAAAATACAGTCGAACCTCGTTATAACGAACTTAAAGGGACCATTAAAATCGATTATTATAAAAAGTTGGTTCGCTTTATCCAAAAAACAATAAACAATAAGACAAACATTGCAAAAAAGTTCATTTCAGCAGTTATTTGTTTTAAGCGTGTTCGAATTAACGAGGTTCGACTGTATTCTCAAAAAAAAAAATAAATAAATAAATAAAAATAAAATAGAATAATGTGCTCAAAGGAAAAAAAAAAAGGAAATAAATTTTCTTAAAAATTTACGAAATTAACGTCCTCATATATGACGAAATTAATTTGACGAAACCAATGCTCTCAAAACTACGAAAATGATTGTTAATTTGACAAAACTAGAATGAAGAAATATTTCGTTACATTTGACGAAATTCGCATCCTCAAACCACTAACAAAAGCAGTTTCTTCAATTTGACGAAATGTTCGCTCGGAGCATATCCCTGGAAGTGGTTTCGTCAAAAACGAAGAAAATTTCGTCAAATTTGAAAGTCCATTTCTGAGAGTGAAAGAAGAACAAAAAGTCCACACAATGTAGACCGAACCATTTATTACTTTATTTGTCATGTGAGGTGTTTAATCATTTTATTAAACAGAAAGCAATAGTTTTCATTACCTGAGTTCAATGTGTGCACCGTTCATGGACATGGCATGGACTTGAGTAAGGTAGACCGGGACACGTTTAAGCGGATTTTTTTCAATGAGTTTTGATAGTAAAATATAAATTGTTACAGTGCCGTGGGAAAGTAAAGCGCAGTATCTGTAGAAATGAGTTTTCGAGACACAGTCAAATCTTGATAACTTGAAGTCCCAAGGGACCGGCAAAAACACTCGAGTAGTTCGAGTTATGGGAAATTTCCACAACAGTTTCAAGAGTTTGAAACCTGATAAAAACTTTGAGATAAAGGGACATTCGAGTTATAAGCTTCGAGTTATTGAGATTCGACTGTATTTGAAGAAACGCGTTTTGGAGACCGTACTAACAATAGGAAAATGTTAGAATTTGTCCTTTTTTAGGGGGGTGAGTGTACTTTACTTTTAACGTAAACCAAATAAGCAAGCTTTTACGGTATAGCTTAAGTAGGGTATACCAGGGCATGTTTACGCGGATTTTTTTCAATGAGTTTTCTAATTTTTACGTTTTAACTTAGGAAATTTTAGACTTGCGGTTTTATGAGCAGTTAATGAGTCAAAATTGGTATATTTAGTTGTTACTCAGCTCGTGTTTTTACCGTTAAAAAAATATTTTTGAGTCCAAGTCGGTTGCATAAATTTGCCTGGACACGGGGCACGTTTACGCATATTTATTTTGACACCTAACGTGGTTCTGTTAGTGTTTTGAACATAATGTCTTACCATTGGGACATGAAGCAAAGTTATTACAGACTGAATAGTGTATAAAATAAAAGCTGAACGGGCATGAGGACAGCACTACATGCACTGCAAAAAATAAGTGTTGTTTTTACAGTAATAAATATACTGTTTTTTTTTCCGCCAGTATAATACTGCTCTTTACAAAATAACAGTAGAAAAACTGCAAAACTGTTTTAGATTGCGCAAAAGGATGCGCAAATCTTTCTATACGGGAAGTTTCAAAGAAAAGCTAACGAATTCAACATATCGGCTGCTATATTTGTTGATTTTTTGTTGACTGGAGGCAGGACAGCTAAGCAACTTTTCAAGTTAAAGGTAAATACTAGTTATATTTTATTCATTCCCTTTTCCTTAAAATGTAGCTTTTTTTTATCATCTGTAATGTGTGTAAAATAACTGCTTTAATTTGGCATCGAAATTCGTATCCCAGTATTCGTTAATGGTGGCTTTGCAATTTGTTTTAGCTGCAAAGTTGCAGCGATTGCTTTGTAGCAAAAAATCGAGTAGTTATTGTGATTTTCAACCTTTTATATTGTGTGATGGTTCTGAAATATTTTTTGAAACTCTAATTAGATTTATAAAGCAGTCGACTCCTTTCTTGATCGTATATAAAGTTATTAGAACATTTGACTTTGTTTTACGATAAAATATTTTGTTATAAATGATGTCAGTTCTTAACATTTAAATCCTTATGTCTTCTAGTAAGTTTTTGGACGCATCACGATTATATTCTTTCTTTCTGTTTTTTACTTATGTTTGGTTTTAAATTCTTTAATAATTTGTTTTTTTGACTACTATAATGATAAACTTTACAGTAACAAGCTTCAGATATCGTCAGTAACTTTTATAAACTGTACATTATTCGATGAATAAAAAAAATAGGCAAATAAAAAAAGAAAAACGTGACCGAAATACATGCAAACAATATCAAGTTTTACAGACATGGTTTGTATGTGTTCTATTGAATAATTTGCTCACCAGAACACTCTGGAAATATAATACTCTGAAGTCTGAACGACTCAAAATACTCTGACCTCTATAGCCAGCATTCATACTTATCTATCAAAATTTAAATTATAAAGATGAATAATCAGTGAAGCACACCAAAAAAAAATAAATAATAAATGTAAGCATCTGAAGGTACAAACACGAAACGCTTGTTTTTTAATTAAAAGCTTCATATTTGCGTCAGCAGGAAATCAAAGTTTTACATCAAGTTTAATGACCTAGTGCTATTGAGACTTCTGAACATAACATTAGTTTTAGAAGCTATATTCAGAGGCATCCGATGAGAGAAGGGGGGGGGGGGGTCAAATAAGGTCTCTATGACCTCCTAAAAATTGCCATAGAGGTCAAATTTTGTCTTACGATTCGGCATATTGAGGGCATAATTGCAACGTTGCAATTTTTGATGGCTCAAATGTCCCATTTCATTAGATACACTTAATCTGGGCATGCAAACCGTATTTAATTAATCGACCAAATATGCGAGTTTCGTTCGACAAATTGAGATTTTCCGCCCTCCAAAAAGTTTAAGCGTGGCGATATATTAGAATTTTAAGCTTTTCATCCGTGATCTGGCAGTGTTCCGTTCTCGTCAAAATGACAGCTTTTTAATTTAAAGTAGAATCTTTACATTATTATGCATTGTTTGCCATATTTTATTCGCCTTGAAGGACAGCTGATGATTTAGAAAAGTAGATGCTCCTTTTTGAGAACTACAGTAGAAACCTCGATTTATTTATTCCTTTTTTCTTTTGCGTTCGCGAACTAGTGCGAATCCGTTTTTTTCCTTCGTTATTTTTTCCTTTTTCTAATTCTAACTTGTGCACCTTCAGGGTTTTTTTTTTCGCTCTCGAATCTGTGCGCCTTTTGGGAGTCTAGGTTGGCGCACTCTTCGGGGGGGGGGGGGAGGATCCAGTCTGCTCCTGACCGTGAGTCATAGAAGACCCGTAGTTATTGCTTGAAATGTGACTTAAATGAGATTTTTAGTTACTGAGCTCAACCTACAGTCCGTGGTTTATATGAGGCCAGCGAAACTGATGTTTTGTGGATTTTTGTCATATTCAACGTTGCAAATCGAAAACGTTGCGAATCGAAAACAAATGCACGGATCTCGATTTTTTTTTGAATGGAAGGGGAACTTGTTTGAAAGTGTTGGCGGTTTAACCTTATCTATGACCCGCGGGTAATGTGTTACCCGCGAAACTGATCCACGAGGCACAGTGTTATTACTTAAAAATTGACTTGATCGAGATAATTCTTAAGTGTGGAAGTCCAACGCAGGTCATATGGGGCTTGTGAAGCTGATCTTTGTGATCCGCTGTTATTTAAAATTTTTTAAATTCGAAAACTATGTGAAGCTTGACAACGGAGAGTTTAACGGATGACATTGAAGTGGAAAAATCATTTGTATCATTTGTAATAGGTTGTTATTATATGGTTAGACAAGATCAGAGCGAGAGCGCACCTTTTACTACTCCATCAAGATTCACCAATGAATGATGTGTGTGAGTGTATTTTTTTTTTCACTGAAACATGAGTTGATCAAGGTGTTCACGTTCTTTACAATACTTAGGGTCCGTCGGCCATATGGGGGGACCGCAATATTGGTCCATGTGGCCTGTTTATATTGATTGAAAGATGACTTCATCAAACATGTTAAGCCACTGAGGGTCAACATGTGGTCTGCGGGTCATATGATGCCCGTTTTAAACTGATTCTTGTGGCGTGTTGTCATGCTCAATGTTACGATTCGAATATCAATGAATCGATCTCGTTTTTTGTTCAAGGCAGGGGTGTTTGTGATCCACAAATTTTGGGCCAACAACGCATTCTGAAACTGAAAAATTATGTAAAAAATATTTTTGGTACAGATGTGATATCCCCCCCCCCCATTTGGCGACATCCGATTTTTTGCACAAAATTGAAATATTTTTCCTCGGCCAATGAGGCGATAAATTTTTAAGCATGGCATCCCTGGTGAAACTAACCTGCGGTTGGCAACGCGAAGGCAAACTTGTTCGAACTTGTTTACTTGGGTTCTTGGTTTTATGCAGGAGAGATACGTGTTGTTTTGTGCAATATACCTTACAGGAATGCTTATTTTGTGTTAGTTTAGATTCAGTAGTTGTGTTTTGAAGTAAAAACATTAGAAAATGCCAGTTTCTTCAACTTGAAGGTTAATTAAAAGTTAACTCCAACGTGGTGTGTATCTGTAACGCGCCATTGTCAGGATGATGTTTTGTTTTGGACTGAGTGTGGAGGATTTATACCATAAAAGGTAAGTTCTTTATTTTAGAATTCACATAAAAATTCTCACTTCGGAAATTCTTTGTTTTTTACAAATCCTTGAGGGGTTCTTGTAGCTTTTAACTTTATTTTTACTGTATGTTAATTCATTTTACAAAAATAGTTCGGTTATTTTGTTCTAAAAGTTAATTCTTATCGATGCCACGAATTATTTAGACATTAACGTGCCTCCTTTAGGTACTGAATTTTATGTTAACAATTGAAAGTTCTTTCGGTTGTACTCTTAAAAATGCTGAATTTTATTAATAAATCTGCACATAATGGTGCATATTTCACACTTAAAACTGTGTCATTATTGTACACATGAATATGCATAATATACATAAATATACATAATTGTGACCATACTCCGACTGTAATGTATATTAACAGTCGGAGGGATAACGGACCGAGCGGAGCGAGGTCCTGGCGAGCCAGAGGTCTCATAGTACTTTCGTAATGAGACCGAGGCAGGGGCCGGCGAGCCGAGGTCTCATTACGAAAGTACTATGAGACCGAGGGCTCGTATCCCGGAGAAATGATGAAAAAACAATTAATGCATTAATTTCGACTTGTAATTAATACAATAATTTATTTCATTGTATTTTAATATGTTTACAAAAAACCCCGGCAATGTACATTTTTGAAGCATATATTCGTGATGTTTTTTGTTGTGTTTTTATGTTGTTTTTATATATATTGTTTCTGAAGTGCTTTGATCATGTTTTTTATCTGATTTTTTCCTGTTGGCGCTAAAAAAAGCATCGCTAAGAACGATGTATGACATATGTCGTCCATACATCGTTTTCTTGGCGATGCTTTCTTGGCGCCAACAGGAAAAAGTCGCCAAGGGTGGGGTATATCACATCAGTTCCATATTTTTTTAATACCTTTTCTTTTTTCAATTATTTCAATGATTTTTGTATGCATATTTGAAAAGTTTTTATGGGGGGGGGGGTGAAAGTCAACTTTCCTCATAGATTCCGAAAATTTCACACTGTTTTCAGAAAATTTTACTTGAGTTCACTTTCAGCCCTGGAGGGTATCTTGATCAAAAGTGTTTGTCGGTTTTACCAACCTACGGCCCGCAGGTCATTACGGGCTAGTGAAGCTAATCCATGTAGCTCATTGTTATTGCTTATTAAGTGACTTGAACGTGAGTGTTCTTGCTCTTTAGCCACTTACGCTCAGTCTACGAATCCGTGGACCATATGTGGCTCGGGAACTGATTCATGAGGCACGTTGTTGTGTTCAATGTTATGTATCAAAACTTATGTACCAATGAACTCATCTCGATAATACTCTTTTTATTTGAAGCAGGAGTTCATTGTGAATGTTACCCAACCAACGACCCGCCGGTCAGCATATAAACAACCTTTACTCAGCTAGGAACCTTGTAATACTTTTAAGACTCTTGATTGACCAGTCGACGCAAATGTGTTGTGCCATGTTTTTTTCCTCATCCAAAGTATTGAACAAATTCGTGCCTTGGAAATTCTAGATTCACGTTTCAATGTTTTAATTCTCCTCCTCCCCTCCCCTCCCCTCGATTAAAGTCTAGAAGACATGTCTTCTTTCAAAATGAAAT